>NC_138822.1:61284549-61327049 GCF_965178545.1 Coloeus monedula
CCAAAAAAACCATTCTACTGAATTTTGAAAATGTATGTACACCACCACAGCAAGTGTCTAATTTGAGTCCATTCTGTTTCGAACATTGTGTTGAAAGGGGCAGTGGATTTCTCAAATTCCTAAAAGACTGCTTTAGGTATTTATTTGAACTCTGTATTTGTGACTATTTAGTAATTAAAAGAACTAGATCTCTTAATGTAAATCTTGAGAGATGGTCTGAGCCAGTTCAAGTGTTCTATGATTCTCATGTGCTGATAGTTTATACTGGTGTCATTCTTCAGAAATTAAGTTTGCCAGGCAAGCACACTTCAAGCCATTCACTCCAGGGAGTTAGGCCAATGTGTTTCCTACAGCTCTCCCTCCTTCCTGACATACAAAATTAACAGCTTCCAGAATTCAGAGACATCCACAGACTGACATAAACACCTGCTGTGGTTTGACACTGGCCAAACGCCAGGCACCTACAAAAGCCATTCACTCACCCTCCCCTGCCACAGCTGGACAGAGGAGAGAAAAAGGGTTCATGAGTCAAGATAAGGACAGGGAGAAAACACTCCAAGGGCAAAACAGGCTCATCTTAGAAATACAAAGTGAGTTTATGACCAAGAAAATCAGAGGAGAATTATGAGAAGTAAAAATAAGCCCTTAAAAAACACCTTTTTTCCCCAACCCCTCCCCCTCCTTTTGACCAACAGCACAAGGAGACAGGATAGGGTTTTGGTCAGTTCATCACCTGAGGTTTTCTTCCACTGCTCAGGGAGAGGAGTCCTTCCCCTGCTACCCCATGGGGTCCATCCCGCACGAGACAGTTCTCTGTGAACCTCTCCACGTGGTTCCAACCTCACGAGCAGCAGTCCTGCCAAAACTACTGCAACGGGAGTTCCTCCCATGGGCAAACAGTCCTCCCCAAACTGCTGTGGCATGGGTCACTCTTCCACGGGGTGCAGTTCTCCAAGGACAGGCTGCTCTGGCCTGGAAGCAAGGGCCCCCTCTCTCCACTGGGTCTCCCACTGGATCACAGCCTCCTCCAGACATCCACCCACTCTGGCAGGGGCACCTCGCCCACGGGCTGCAGGTGGATCTCTGCATCCCCTGTGGATCCCCATGGGCTGCAGGGGCACAGCTGCTGCACCATGGTCTGCACCTCGGCTCTGCTGCCTGGAGCACCTCCTCCCCTCCTTCTCCATTGACCTTGGTGTCTCCATGTTGTTTCCCTCACATGTTCTCAACTCCTCCTCTTCTCTGGCTAGGAAAAAACCGTGTCCCACTTTGGTTTTTATTTCTTCTTAAATACGTTATCACAGAGGTGTTACCAATATCTCTAATTGGCCCAGCCTTGGCCAGCAGCATGTCCATCTTCAGAGCCATCAGGGATTGGCTCTGCTGGACACAGTGGAAACTTCAGCAGCTTCTCACAAGAAGCCACCTCGGTGGCCCCCTGCTACCAAAAACCAGGCCGTACAAAACCAACACAACACCTGTGTGACATTACGGTGCTGCGCACTTTCCTGAGCCAAAAATGTTGTACAAAAATACTATTTGGAAGGCTTAAAGATATTCTTATGTTCAAGCCAAGATATCACAGCCCAATAAAAAAAAGGCTTCATTTGGTACTGTATACCAAATACCCACAAATTCTTAAAAGTCATAATTTTCTGAATTATATTTGCAAATCACTGACTATAATTTTTTAATATACAGTGTACCTGTAAGGTTGATCTGTTCTGAAAATGCAGAAAAGTCTTAGAGAAGTGGACAGAGAAACCTGCACAAGTCTAGTTTTCCCAACATGTCTACAAAATATCTAAACATTCAAAGTCAACATGGATTTGTTCTTTTTATTCTCTGTACAAATTCAGTATTTCTTTTGGACATTAAAGTGGTTTTTTACATTTCACTCTTCCTCTTTTATCCTGGAGTTTCAAGATAAGGCCTCAAATTTTAAGACAGTAATGATTTTTTAAAAAAATTAACGGAAGTTCTATGAAGAGTAAGTTATCTAAATACTAGGATGAAGTCACAATCTAAAATAATGGTACAAAATATTTTGCAGTTGGGTCAGATGTTAAAAAAAATTCAGTATCTGTAAGAAGTTTCATTTTTTAATATATATTTTTTTCAGTCCCCACATAACATTCTCCTTTCTAACAAGTGTTGGCAGTTCCACAAACTATCACCAAGTATTTAAGAGCTTTTGATTTGAGGCACCTGGCAAATAATTATGGTACCAACTAGTGACTAAATTTTTGTTTCCCCCCCTTAAAAATTTATCTGTGAACCAAAAATTCTCAAGTCCTTCCCTTCCTTTCTAACACCAAATGTTAAAGAAGTAAAAACTGACAAACAACTGCATACAGTAAGTATTAGCTTAGTCTCATACTTCAAGTCTCCATTTATATGAGCTCTTTTCAGCTATACATAAATGTTCAACTGAAGTATGACTTAAATCTGACTTAAATCCACACACCTGACTTAAATCTACCGACAACAAGTTTGCCTTCCTTAGTTATTTTTCATGGACCCTAGAGAAGAGGTCTACACCCCTAGAAACAAGGAATGAAATTAACCCAAACAGAATAAAAGTATTTTACCAGAATCTCCCCATCTTTCACGATGAAAAAGTAGAAATGTAAGATCCAGTTATTCTACACCTTGCCTCTACTGCCAATCAGTAGTTAACCCCTAGGGAAAGAGTATAAAGAAACAAATAAAGTGACACTTCTGGTGGTATACGTGCCTCTAGAAATCAAATTAAGGACTTTTTATCACTGAAGAACAAAAGTAAACCATGAATGTTTTAATAGACAAGATGTCAGCACACTGCTGCCCTTTAAAAATTCTTTACACATTTGACTTTCACATCACTTAACAAATAATTTCACAGTTTCTTCTTTCTCTGAAAGAAACAGTTTTATTATTTTAAAGCTGGAGACTAAGCCCAGAAGAGCCCAAAGGGCTTGACTGAATCTTAAGGTAGAAGGAGAAAAAAAAAATGTCCTTTCCATGCCATTATGATTTACTTCCTTATCCATTTTCCTTTACTCACTTTCTCTTCCCACTTCAGCTCCCCAGCCAGAAGAACAAAGTAGCACAAGATGGTTCAAGATAGTAAAAAAGCCAACCACTGGTGAACAAAGGTCTTCCCCTCCCTGGCTCTGCCAGCACTAATGCTCAAATGATCTCTCCATACCAAAACTGCAGGAAATTAATACAATAAACAAAATGAAAAAACCCCAACAAACAAAACAACAACAATCACCCTCCTCCCCCAAAAAGCACAACAAAACCAAAACAAACAAACCCCCCCAAACAAAGAAAAACCCAAACAAACAAACACAACATGACAGTTTTACTCCTGTATTAAGCAAGTTGAGCGAGGTCAGCAAAAGGTTTGACTAGCATCAGAAACCAGAGAAGGGGAGAGGAGAATGAGATCTCCATATTCAAGATCACTTTGATTTCTCAAAGGACTTCACTCTCAGTCTGATTAGGGTGCAGAGTTGCAAGTGCTGTTCTAACTTCTGGCTGCTGCACAAAGAGTCCCATGTCAGCCTTGTTTCTCACCTCACAAAGGTACCTACATTCCTACCCCAGTCCATATACATCAACACTGTCATCTCCTGTAGTTGCATCATTAGCAGTAGCAAGCAGACCTACCTCTCTGATCATAAGTAGGGCAGTTTATCTGAAGTTTGACAGACGAAAAAAGAATGGAGATTTTCTGCACGCATAATGAAATTAAGATCCTCTGTAAATAGATAAAAAATCTACCTTATACCACAGTCATAGACAGGAACTACTGATGGGTACCTTGAACAAAAGTGGTAAAATGGTACAAAGACAGAGCAAGCAAATGGTACTACTCCTAATGTTCCCCCAACATCCGGCAGTTGCTGACAATTCAAGTTTACATAAGCTAGAATGGCACCTGTGTGCTTAAGCCACCAAATATAGACTTCTCTTCAGTAGCAGAAAAATCAACAAAAGAAACATTTTCCTGGCTGGAGTGAGCAAGCAGAGCTCTGAAGAAAATGAGGGGGAATTACTCAGTTTTGCTACTGAGCAAATTCACTATTGAAAGGACATGCATCTCTTTAGAACTAATCTTACCATTAACCATTGTGCATGCTAATATGCTGTGGATCCAGGCTAAGAGCACAGAAAGCCCTGAGTGACAGTATTTACTGACTAGATGAGATGTCTATGCTAACTTAGTTCAAACTTAAAACCCATAGTAGTGTAGCTTTTTTTCCTTATACTATAAACATTTTTAATAGTAAATATTAATATTAATATCAATAGTGTAACAATAATTTTTCTTATAGTAGAATGTATTAACACTATGCATAATTATAGGACAAGTAATTCAGCAACTGCAGTAACACTGGCAATATGCTAATCACTACCTGCAGAGCTTAAAATACCAGATCTCTAACCTGCATATTTTACTTACGCGCATTCTTGAGTTCACTAAGGCTACCTAAGAATACAAACTTTACAGACTCAAGAACCCAAGAGAAAAAGCCAAGAAAGGATGAAGAAATACAGTACTTTACCCAGGTATACAAACTGCCATGTTCTCTTAGCCATGTGTGCCTACTTTCTGATTTAGACAGGATATCAAGTTTATGCGCTCCTTTTCTTCTTCTAGTGACAAAACCATCATCAAAGATAAATTTTCTATTTTAAGAGTCAAGATGTAACAATACATAAGGATATGCATATTTTTAGCCCTTTCTGCATCTAATAGCTTACAGAACTGAGCTACCGTGACATTTCAGGATAACTTTGCAAGCTTGGGTTTTGTCAAGGATTACTACTGTAAAAAAGATGAAAATCAGATACATGATTTTTTAAGGCAGAAAATTATTTCAAGTTAAAAATTACTTGGTTTTAACATTTTTATATCATCTGTGTTACTAGAGATCCCTCTGAATCTTCAGGGCTTCACTTGTTCTTGCCTCTACAGAAAGTTGTAAATGCTAAGGAGTCCAGGAACTTCAGTTTTAGAGAACAAGAAATGAAGCCTCTGATGTGGAAACAATTCGGGTTGCCAAAGATCTTCACTTCATTCTCCCTTCTACAACCCAGACATCATCTTCATTCAAGACTTTTGTTTTGGAGAAAAAACCACAGAATCTACTTCCTCCCCTCTAGGCCCCTCCCAGCTGGGGATAACCAACTGTAAATGCTACAATAATGAGAAAAATTAAAAAGAATTACAGTCATATTATGTGCATAGGCAATTCACAATGCATCAGAATGACTTACGACAGTTAAAAGAAAAAACAATGGACCTCGTGGTCTTGAATGAGATTTCCACCTATATGATACATACAGTCTAATAATACTTTAAGTCAGGACAGGATAGAGTATGGCTGTTAGCACAGCTGTAATTCATCTTCTGTATACAAAGCACTACCATAAATTTAATACAATTTTTCTAGATTTCCCATGGATCCACATTCTAATTCAACAGAAAATTATTATTTGTAACTGTTTAATCCACACAGGGGAGTACGTGGCTGTACACCATGAAAAAAAATAAAGACAAAAGCACTACACATATGCATAAAGCCACCAAACTGCTACTACCAAGCAACTGGAACTACTGTACCTCCAAACTTTTAAAAGACTGCTTAAATAACTGAATAAATAACTTACACTGCTTAAATAACTGTTAAATAACAGTTTTGCACATATTCCCACCCAAATGAAAATTTTTAAAAAAAGGAAAAAAATGCTTTCCTCCTTAATATTTTATCACTAATAACACTTATGGGCATAAAGCTGCTGGGCATGTTTTAATTTGCCAGTTAAAATGATGACATTAACAGATTATTATGGTCAGCATGAACATGCAGAAGACAGTTTTGCCTCAGGGGGCAGAAGATAATGGTAAACACAAAAAACCTAAGGTGCCAGTTTTTTTAAAAGAGGTAATGGGATGGAAGAAGAAATGTGAGAGAAAATCTTTTACAGATCTGATCATTACTAATTTAAATTTGTGAAATATTTCAAAAAAGGAATCACTTAGGTCTGCTCTAAAGTATAACAAGTGGAATCAAACCCATTAAGAACAAACAAACAAACCAACACACTATGCAATTTCCACAGCAACAACTGTGCTCTTGTCACAGCTTTTTAAGATATGTGTGGGTACTGTTTGTTATCGTGTAGCTAAAAGAAAACTTGTATTGGAAAGAATCAGAGCAATAGGAAACCCTTCAAAAAAAAAGGTTTGTTTCTAGACCTTCCAACTAATTATCCAGGTTGATGACTACGTATGTCACAAACGCTACCTCAGACAACACGTAAATGCAGGTGCACTCTTTTCCCAGACAGCTCACATGAAGTAGGGCTTTTTTTGTGGGAAAGAGACTATGTTAGTAAGTCTTCAAAGACTTAAGCAATCTTCAAAACGCAGGGCCAACTCAAGATATTACGTATCCAGTCCTAATGCCAGGAGGATTACAAAATGTACTTAAGACATACCTAAGTAGCTCTGGACCACAACTACCACACTTGGCTAGCACTGAACCCAAGTTTAAGACTCCAGGACTGAGCTGGTGACAACCCTAGGCAACAGATGCACAATCTGCTCTCTGAAAAGGGTTATTTAATTTGGATAGAGTCAGCTTGTATCCAACAGAGCATTCTGTATATTCACACTCTTGAGTCCCTGAGCTCTCAGATGTATAATGTACACACATTAAATCACTGTATCATGCTGACTCTGTACAGCTAAGCAGCTCTGCAGATCACTCCTCAATACCCAAATAATATGAGATACCCTAGTCGTTCCCATTAATTGAGCTAACAAACAGTTGTTGTGCACAATCTTCTAATTATAACAAGAATAAAGAAAAGAGATGTGAGTTTCTCATCAATACATTGGTGCTATGAGTCACGGCAAGGGCCTATGGCTAATGGGCAACATGCAACAAAGCACCCATAGTTCACACAATGGCTGGAAGATGGAAAAAATTTCTGACTTACACCAGAAATAGGAAATTTCTTGAGTGACCAAGAACACAACTAGTTTTGTGCTTAAATTAGCAATACAGGAAACAAGCAAAAGGAGTCTTTGCATTCCTCATATTTCTCTTGCACAAAATATATCCTGAATTTAACAGTAAAATAATTCAATTTAAGATCATTGTTCACATCTATATTTAAAATCAGACCAACAGTTTTGTGTAACTTGCAGAACTTCCTGTGCTTGGAGGGAGGGGGAGAATCAGTGTAAATTGCTTTGCAGTATGATGCTATTTCACTAGGAGAAAAAATAGTACCAACATCAGTGCAGCAGACAAAAGAACAATCTTGTGAAGAGACCACAGTTTTAGAATGGTAAATTTAAAAAAAAAAAAAAAGAATTGCTTCACAAAAGATCAATACACTTTCCCCATAGGTTCATGATGTAAAATTCTATAATCAAGGCTTGTAGATTTGTAATTATGGTATGTCAGCCACATTTAAACAAGCATGTTAAAAGATTGTTAAAGTTAAACTAACACAATTGCAATGTGAATTGTCTTAGTCTCATTCTAATCTACTCGTGTCACTTCCAGTTAATCAGATGGAAACTATGGGCAAATGTCAGTGCTGTTTTCGCGCAACCCAACTTACTTTGTTTGCGGTGGTTTTTAAAATAATTTCTAATCTAAAATGCAACAGGATATTTTAGAAGGGTTTTTTTTTCCCTAATCAATTCTCTCACTATCCAGCAGATTGTTGTTGTTTGGAATTACTGAGAGCAAAACTATTTTGAAGAGATTAAACCAGAAGAATTGCTTGCTAGGACATAAGGCACAAATACAGAAAACACTACTACTCATGCTCATCAAATCTACTTGTTTTAATTCCAAACTACTGAAAGTGTAAAATCACCAAGAGCCTGGCTATCAGACTCGTCAAAAAAAGTAAAAGATCTCTCTATTTCTAGTTTAAATTTCTTTCACTGACATAGAGCAACATAGGAAATGTGCAGGCAAGTAAACTACCTACAACCTAAAACACAGTCTCTTCAGAGGAGTACACAAAGAATTTATAACTTACAGCTAAAAAAAAAATACCAAAGCAGAACAGCTGCTTCATTCTTAGTGTGGGAAAAAGTGATTAGTTAGGTAACTAACAAGAAAAAAAAACCGCTACAACAGATGATTAACACAAGTCAAACAAAATGTCTGAAAAGCTCTCTATATCCTAATGGCTCTTGACCCCTACCTTTTTTTGATATATTCTTAAAGCTTGGGCACTGAACATGGCTGGAAATCAGTATTACAATGCTAGATTCAATGTGGTTTTCTAAACTGAAAACACAGGAAAAAACCTAATGAAAATTAACTGAAGTGCTAAGTTAGTCACTTTATAGAATGCTTAATAAGCCTCTACACAAGTCTTCTCACACACCAGGAAACAAAATACCTACAGAGTTGCTAGAGTTCAAAATAAGAGGACAATGTTAAAATGTTCCTAAGTTGACACAAGTTGCATGTATGCCCACTGTAGCAGAACACATAACTAGGCTTCCAGCTAGAGAAGGAAGGGTGGAGTGGAACAGAACTCTCTTGTATCTGTGTGCAGCTGTCACAGAAATGGGAGCTGCCACTGTATCATGTCCCCCCAGGGACTTAAGATAACATTCCTTTTCTTCTTTTTTTTTTTAAAGTTACCTTCACTTAGAGAATGCCAGCTGCTCCAGAGTAACTGTAGGTACGCCTGTTGCTACTGCGCAACACATTCAAGCTAAGTTTACTTGCTTATTCACATGGACATTCTCCAAAAGCAAATCTGAATCGTGTTGACTGCATTTTTATCGTTTACCCAAACGTTTTCATCCTTTGTACTAGCTCTGAAATGCACACAGTTGTGTGGTTTGCTCCTATGTTCAGAGACTCGAAATTCTGAAGTGCCTTTCTTTAACTAACACCAATAGGGACAACTTTTCTAGTCTTCAAGCCCAACCTTTCAAAGTGAATCAAGTATAAAAAAAGGTGCATCTCTTATTGACAGGAATTTGCTAAGTCATCATATAAAGCTGATTGTATGAAACTGTACTGTTTAACATCCTGATCCAGCATATGCACTAATTCTTGTCTCTGCCTGAGTCAGCACAGTCTCTGTAGCCTTAATAAACCCCACCGCGACCAGTGTTTACACCTATAGTATGAGTGATCCTGACAGATACATTTTTATTAAAAACGATGACTGTTAAAACCAGGGAAGATCAAGGCTCTGGTATTGCATCTGCCAGGACTGCTCAGGGAGGTGGTGGAGTCTCCGTCCCTCGAAGTGTTTTAGGGAAGACTGGACGTGGCACTTAGTGCTATGGTCTCGTTGACAAGGTGGTGGTGTTTGGCCATAGGTTGAACTAGATAATCTCAGAGGTCTTTTCCAACGTAACTGCTTCTGTGATAGCACTGGCTCTGCAACTTCTGAACCAGAAATACTCAACAGTAGCACTGGTGAAAAAAAAAAAAAATTGAGGCTTCATGCCTCGGCAAGGTATGAGGCGAGACTGCCCTGCGCATCGAGAGGGCTGGGTGACTACCCTCGACTCCCAAAGACGCTAACGAAAGGGAACGAAATCCGCATTTAACCGGTGTCCCGGAAAAGCACGGCCTGCTCCCGACGGCGGTACGCGAGGGGTGGAAGCCCGTGTCAGGGCCGCTCTCCGGCGCAGCCGGGCCCCACACAGCACCGCGGTCCCGCGCGCGGCACGGCCGGTCCCGCACAGAGCCCCGCTGTAGCCCCCCGGCCCGACCGTGCCTGGCCGTGCCGTGCCCCAGCCGCCACTCACCGCCTCACGACGCCGGTCTTGATCTTGATCTGCCTGAGGCGCGGGTCGGCCATGGCGGCGGGCGCCGTGACTGCGCAGCGCCGCGCCGCGCATGCGCGCACCGCCAGCCCGGGCGGCACCACCGGAGCGAGCGGGAGCCGGGCGGCTCCCCCCTTCCCCGGCTCAGTGGAGATGGCCGGGCAGCAGCAGCGTGCCGCCGTCCAGACGGAGCCGCCCGGGGCCGTCCGCGTTTGCTCGCGCACGGCAGGAAAGGTGGGAACGCACCCTCGGTGCCGCGGCAGGAGCTGCTCCGACCGGTACCGTGAAGGTGTTGGGGTGGAGAGTGACCGGCAGCACCCGCGTCCGACCCTTGGTAATGTGGTCCGCATGATTAACGCCATTTCACAAGGCAAGCACCCATTCTCTGGTGGCGTGTTTGTCCGCTATCCCCCCATTATCAGTCCCTGAAAGTCCTGTGCACCAAGGAGACAAACCAAACAGATTGTTTTTTCCCATTCCACTGGCCTCAAGGTTCCTCGGCACCAGGTCAATCACTTCCCTCCTAGCCCGCGTGTATGTCCCAACACGCAGCCAGGCCACTGCTGTGGATGACCCCGTCGCAGTACTGCCCGCCTGCAGCCCCCGAGCAGTGTCTGTAGCCCCCAGTACTGCCCGCCTGCAGCCCCCAGAGCAGTGTCTGTAGTCCCCAGTACTGCCCGCCTGCAGCCCCCAGAGCAGTGTCTGTAGCCCCCAGTACTGCCCACCTGCAGCCCCCAGAGCAGTGTCTGTAGTCCCCAGTACTGCCCACCTGCAGCCCCCAGAGCAGTGTCTGTAGCCCCCAGTACTGCCCACCTGCAGCCCCCAGAGCAGTGTCTGTAGCCCCCAGTACTGCCCGCCTGCAGCCCCCGAGCAGTGTCTGTAGCCCCCAGTACTGCCCGCCTGCAGCCCCCAGAGCAGTGTCTGTAGTCCCCAGTACTGCCCACCTGCAGCCCCCAGAGCATTGTCTGCCTGCAGCCCCCAGAGTACTGCCCGCCTGCAGCTCCCAGAGCAGCATCTGTAGCCCCCAGAGCAGTGTCTGTAGTCCCCAGAGTACTGCCCGCCTGCAGCCCCCAGAGCAGTGTCTCTAAATCCCACCTTTGATGGGTCCTAAGGAAGAACTCGGACCAGAGATGTCGCTGGACAGTGAGACCCGGGACATCCCAATGGCCAGGGGGACACCTCTACCTTCATCTGCCTCCTCTGAGGATTGAGGGAGTGGCTTATATTCTTTTATATGACTTTTGAATCTAGATTATGATTGTTATATTGATACAGCAAACCATGTACTGTGATCCAGCCCAGTCTGCAGAGGGTCCAAGTGAGCAGAAATCATAAATTAAATTGTATTATAAATTGCATGTTTTACTACTTAGAGATTGCACACACTAATTTGACAAGAGACAACTGAGGGGAGACCTCATAAATGTCTGTAAGTATCTGAAGGGAGGGCGTCAAGAGGATGGACCAGGCTCTCCTCAGTGGTGCTGAGCAGTAGAACAAGAGGCAATAGGATAGAAATTGATGCACAGGAAGTTCCACCTGAACATGAGGAAGAACTTCTTTACTTTGCAGGTTACTGAGCACTGGAACAGACTGACCACAGAGGTTGTGGTGTCTCCCCCACTGGAGATATTCAAGAACTGCCTGGACACAATCCTGTGCCAGGTGCTCTACGATGACCCTCTTGAGCAGGGAGGTTGGACCAGATGGCCAACTGTGGTCACTTCCAATCTGACCCATTCTCTGTGTAATTTTGTTTGTAGAAATCCTGTGTCATTCTAATAATGTGCTATACTAATAATGAAATCCTACTAAGGAAAATAAAGCTTTAATTTTTAAGCTATTGTTTAGTGGTTAAACTAAGTGTTAAACACTACAACTTAGTGTTGTCATAATTCTGCCAAGGATCTCTAAAAGAATCTGTCTGTCCCCTTAGTGTCAGGTGGTTGGTAAAAGCAATAAAGAGGCAAGATTAGCACTGGCAGCTCAGTCCTAGACTTAAAATCAACTGATGGTTCAAGGGCTGTTTTCCTTTATGGTTATACTTCATAGAGGCTAACCACTCAAGGGGATAAATTCTGGGAAAAAAAACCCCAACCCCTAGGGTCTGTGTTTGAAAGAACTTCCCCTGAAGGAGTATTAAAATCGACAAGAAAGAAAAAAAAAAAAGAGCTTCTGTGAACAAATAAAGGCAAATGCATTTTCAGTGAAGTGCAGTTCAGGAAAGTCTGCAGAGGATTTTTTTTCCTCTACATCCTTTTGTCCTGTGCTAGTGGCTTGCCCTGATTCTTGGCATTGCCAGTGACTGACATCTCTCGAGAAAAGCTGGCTGCAAGGAAGGAAGTCATGCAGCTTCTGGTGACATGACAGCTGCAGGTCATTAGCCAGCAGCTGTGGCAAAGTGACTGGCACGACCAGGCCCCATTCAGACATGGTATAAGCAAGGCCAAGACTGCTCAAGTCCACAGAGTTGTGTGTTATCTGTAAAGGAGGATGAACATGACCCCTCTTACAGAGGCCAGCAAGCCTTCCCAGGAGACCTGCAACACACAGCCTTCACTTGGCAGGCTGTTGCTGAAGGGAAATGCAGATCTCAAAATCAACACTAGCTTAATGCCATGAATAACTATGACCTGGAGACAAGTTCACAGATGTATTACACATTTACATCTGCTGTCAACTGTGCAGGAGGGAGAAGGAAGGAGAGCGGCATTCTGGCAAAAACAAAGGAAAATGCAGTCCCTTACTTGGCCAGAAACTCAAATCTTACTAGTCTGTCTTTAGAAAGCTGTATCAAATCATGCTGGGGCTGAAGCTGTCCCCTAAAATCCAAGGCAACCCTTGGAACTGGTAGTTATGCTACATACTCTTTGAAAATACAGAAGTCTGCAAGTAAAGCTGAATTACCACCATACACCTACACATCACTTTTTTTCCCCAAGTATAGTCTTCAGTGTCATTTCTATATTTGACAAAGTTGTTCAGTAAGTGAGAAGGCCAACAACAAATAACAGTACAAAAATAAAAATACCCTAGAAGCAGCAATATTAAGAAAAGAAACTAAGGTTTCCAAGTGCTAAAAATGTTTTATTTCTAGCCCTGAAGCATTAGCTCACATTACTTACAGTGCTTAGGTTCAGCTACTGAATTTTAGAAGTAGAATGCAATTGTTTTCTTCCAGCTAATTCACTTAACTAGTAGATAATAACATACCAAATCTGTGTTCATATTTAAGCATATATGATGATAATGTGAAAAAGGTGTTACTGGTGGGTCATGGAGTATATTGTAAAATGTGTCTGAAAGCATGATGTACTTCACTATTAATACGTGTTTGTATTAACAATTGAAAATTATTCATTAACATTTAAAACCCAAGTAATTTTATTTCTAGGGGTGTGGATATCTGGATATTTAGGGAAGTATGTATAATGCTTTCCAGGACAGACACTCCTTTTTAAATAACGGTGTGTGTGCAGAGTATGTTTTCCAGAACTCCTTTGAAACAATTTTTAGCCAAGTCAATCATAGATACATTTCCACGTGAATTAGTGATGTTACAACAGAGTTGAATACAATCCTTTATGAAGACTGTGAATCCTATTGTACCTTTTGGATAGTAAAGAAACTGTCAATTCTTCAATGATTTTTGGCAGCATTTTGCTTGTTTTGCATTTGGTTGAAGGTTTTTCATAAGATCTATTAGCACTAGTCATTATGAGAGCACTGTTGCATAGAGGCAGGTGCCTAAACATAATTTGCTGATGCTCTAGCTATGCTGACATACAGAGCAAGTCATTCTGTATGTGGGACCCTTAAACATATTCATATGTATTCCCTTGTATTGCTCCTTCCCAGCAGCTCACATGTAAAGCTGTACTTGCTGTGAATATGACTTCCTCTTCTCTGACCAATGTCACCTGGCCATTCCAGCTTTCATCTGGCTCCACATAAGCAATATTTTCAAGGCAGTTTGTTACATGTTTTGTGCAAATTTACTTTAGTGGGAGTAATTTTCACTGCCAATTCACTATGCCTTCTGTCTAAAAAAAGTTAATCTAGATTTGTTTATTTCTTGTGGCTAAGAGCACATACAGTAACTATTGCTCATTCCCATTTCACGGAAGCAGCTAGTCAGCCTGATGAGCTTAAATGTCTGCACACATAAACAATTATGTAGTATGTGTTTAATCTGAGGTGTGCACAGTGCACCTAATACACTTGCAAGCAAACACACCAGGTTGCAAAGCACTGCTTACAACTCATAACTTTACTGTGAAAGACCAGCTTAAGAAGTTAATGCCATACATATGCTTCATCACAAGAAAAGAGCAGACACACTTGAAAGCATTGCAGTATGCCACATATCCCTTTCATAGTAACAGTTCCCAATTAATATGTCTCTCAATTAAACACTACTTGTAAGAAACACTCAACTTGTAAGGTGTGCAAATACTGAGTCTTATTAATCCTGCATTCTGATCGTAACCCTACCTTCCTTTTAAATTTATTTCTTTGGCTCTAATAAGGGTCTTTCTGCAGTGAAGCTATTTTGTGTTATACCAGTAGTTCACTTCAACTTTAGAGCCAATGTGTTTGTCAGCTGATATAGTTCAAATTTGAGACCTATGCTGCTGAGGTCAGAGCAAACCTTGCAGAGGGAAGTACAGTCCTCTAAACCTCAGTGGCAGTTTCCATCACCTTGTCCATCCACTGACAGTTGGTTTTGACAGCTTGAAAAACCCATGACCAAATGTAAGTGTTCTTCAGCTGAGCACTGAGACCATTATTTTAATAAGTAAATGCTCAATGAGCTTTCATACTATTTTGTTTACCCATCAAAACCATGTGTGCAGTCTCACTATAATTTCATTTTCTTTTATGATCAAACAAAATGTGGAAATTATTTAGCCTTCAGATTTTATCTTTTTTGTAGGAAAACAAAATTTCATTCAGCCTCCCCAAAGTATACTACAAAATGAGATCAGATTTTGAATAAAAGTTATTGGTGTCTACTTAATTTTTTATATATGTTCAGTAGGTAAAATTAGCCTCTGTACAGCTGCCAGCACACAGCTAGGCACCATCTAAGTGCACAATAATTCATTTCCCTGGCTGTCAGCATATGAGATAGTATCAGTATTGCTTGTAGTGCAAATCTCTTGATCCACTTTATTATCAGGTGATTATTACTGGTCAAAATTGTCTTCCACAAATACCCCCCAAAACACTTAGAGAGTTGTTCAACACCACAGATTCAGGCAAGTATCACAGGTATAGAATGGGACAAGTATAAAATGGATTGCTGCTGCACAGTTTGTAAGATACCTACAAAATATGGTGATTCAAGTGGGAGCTGTGTTTTTTTACAGGAGAGGCTCAGTTACATAGGAAAGCTAAGTAAAGGAGAAAGGAGATACCAGGCAGAAGCTGAAAAGAGTCAGGGGCAAAGTCCTTTCTCATTTCTCCCTTTGTACCTTCTCCAAACACCACTGGGATGGATCCTGGTTTCAACTATGCTTCTGTGAAAAGGAAGTAACCCACTGGGAAGTGGTGGTATAAAATCAGATGGAAACCTACTCATTTTCAGCAAAGTTATAGTGACAGTACAATTTACCCTAGGTAAAGAAGGCAGCAATGGTGATTCCTCAAATATGACACTACCGGAGAGCATAGATTACAAAACAGTGCTTTCCTACAGTTTTCAGGGTTAAACTGTGCCTATAGTAAATGCTTAGCTACAACTCAAATCTTTTCTAGCTAACTTTTTAAAAGCAGTTTTTCTTAGCTCAGACCAACCATTAGGAGAAGAACTGGAAGTAGTGAGAGAAAAAGGGATTTATGTGTGTGCATCAAAAGGAGAATATATCCTTTTGCGAATTATTTCCATGGGTCCCCTACGTACAAATGAAGAGATATGTGATATAACAATTCATTGTTCTGACACACATTGCAATCATGATGTGCAGTTTTTAATGCATCATGTTACATTAAGCTTAGCCCATGGTTTAACACCATGTAACATAAATTTCTGTGAAGGGAGTAACATAACATGATACTGTCTTTTAAAAGACACACACGATTTTTTCAGATCACCTACTTTTTATCCATGAGTGCCCAATCCAAAAATCAAGGTGGCAGATGAAAGTGGATTGAATGAGTATCCACAAACCAGAGTATTTATCTTGTGTAGTTTTGCTCACTGCTACCTGTAGTCAATGACTCCAGTCAATTTTTATGTTGTAATGCATGAGCAAAGTTGATGGACATATTTTTTTGACACCCCTAGTTAGATTTTATTCAGGGTCAATCAAGGGAGACCTGACAGCCGTTAAGACTATAAAACACACTGAGAATCTTCACAAGTGTTTATTTCTCAATAAAGACAGGAGCTTTGATTATGAACCTGTCACTAACTTTATCTCTTTTTGTTCTATATTAGAGGCAGGCTTTCTGTTTTAATTGATAGTTTATTTTAAAATAGATATATCAGAATGAATGATTGTCATTGGAATGAAATAAAAAAATAAACTATTGATTTGACAATAACTGGATATAATAAAATCTCCAGTGGAAGATGAAACCCATATCCGAAGTTTAAAGAGCTCACAAAATAAAGCTGCATGTGATGAATCTCTTCAGAAAAAAAGAAAAATAATTACATGTTATGTATTTATGTATACTCATAATTTGTTTATTTATCTCCCCCTGAATAATTAGAGTCAGGATTTTTTAAGACTTTTCATACACATTTCTTGAAACCTGTCTTCAATGCTTTCTGTATTCCTAAGTTATTAATGTAATTTTTAATTTAATCCTTTCTGTGGTACAATACAAAACAAAAATGTGACATCAACTGACATCTGTGTGGTGTGGATTTGACTGATCACATGGTCCAGTGCAAAAGTACCAGCCAAGAAGATTCCTCTGGTTTTTGGACATATTAGAAACTCCAGTTTTTATCACTCAGGATGATGTTTTCCAATGAAGAAACAATCTTTGCCAGTACTTGTCAGACAGGAACATGTAGGTAGTACATAAAGGTGGAGGACTGCAAAGTGGCTGGCACCAAACAGGCAGATAATGATAATATCCTGTATGGTGCTGCATGTAATGTTCTGAAAGCTTCTCACAAGTCAGTAAAAAAGACAAATAGTACCTGTGAAGTGTAACATCAAGATGAAGCAGTATTTAGAAAGTCTAAGAGAGATTAAAAAAATGTATGCTTTTAATAGGACACCAGTCTTTATTGACAAACACCCTGTCCTGGTATAGCTTGATGCTGTAAAGCAACTGGTAAAAAAATTACATTGTGATTAACGTTTAGCACACTACAATATCACTTTAACACATTTTAAGTAGTTTGTAAATTGGTGAGTTGTTGTTTCTTAATTATCAAAATATAGAGGTTTCTGGTGAGTTCTTGTAGTAATCTGTTCATCTGGCCTAAGTTATTCGATAGATATATTAATCATTGGAAAGGAAGTGTTAAAACAATTGCTAATAAAACCTGCTGCTGGCCCAAATACTGTTGACACTAAATAATAAGAACAGATTAGTTCTGTAAAGGAAATTAGATTGCTGGGTGAAATAAACTGGTTAAAAATAAATAATTTCAATGCTGGAAAAGTCAGGGTCACACATGTAGAAGTACAGAATGGAAGTTAGATGTACAGAGTGAAAAATTGTGACTTGGGGTCCTGTAACCCCAGAGAAGGACTGTGGGGTTGTGATGGCTAACCAACTAGGCACCAACTAAACATGAGCCCAGCTGTAATATTGTGGCTGACAGAGAGCAGGTAGCCCCCATTAAATATGTCATATTGTGTCGGAGTCTTAAATATCTAGAGATGATGAAAGGGTGAGGCTCTGGCTGAAGTCACATACCCAGGTTTACACTTTTAAAAGGGAAGAAAAGCTTGTAAGGCTCAGAACAAATATATGGGAGTAATATAGTACCTGAAAAATACACACTATTCAGCAAGCCCCAAGAAGCTACTGATGAAAAGAAGGGAGTCAGTTGGTCTGTAACCTACACAGAGAAGGAATTTCTAATAGCAGAAGATTCACAGCCCAGCAGAAAGAATAAACAGTAGAATACAACAGCAAGCTCAAACTAGACAAAATCAGGATTCAGTTAAGGAGGGAAATTTTAAATACTAGGCAATTAACTATCGATAAAACTACCAATGAGAGATGGAGACGTTTAAGATTGGATGTTTTTCTGTTAAAAAAAAAAAGCTTTCGCTTTAATAGGAGAAATGGGTGTGAATGTCTTTACAAATAGCTGGGTAACTTGAAAGAACTAATTAGAATCTGGAAGAATTAGTATGGACGTCTTTAGAAACATCAAGCTGTGCAAGTTTGTTGCAGGGCTGAGCACAATCTTTTGAACTTTAGGGGAAAATGAGCAGGCTTAATAGACTTATGAGTATTGACTTCTCTGCCCAGGGTGGGCTTAAAGCTAAATTTAGTGATCTTACAACGCATGATGCAGGGAGAATACATGTTGAAGGGGGAATATGTGGTAGGACGTTTGAGAAGTCAGTACCTTCCTGGTACCTCAGCCAATGGGGAAAGGAAGAAGGCAACACATGATCAGGAGTTTAGGATGAAAAAGAGGCTGTATCCTCCAAAAACTGGAGAGAAACCCCACAGGTGTACAGCCCCATGGACTCTCTCCATTCATTTGATGACGATGATTTTTGCAGGACTCCTCTGTGTTCTGTGTAGATGCTGGCCTTTGTCAGTGTGATTTTCTGCACAGCTTAACTGCAAGTTAAGTCACGGTATAGAAATTGGCAGGTGAATTCTCTACAAGGATTTATGTTGTAGAATCATAGAATGGTTTGCGTTGGAAGGGACTTTTAAAGACCATCTAATTCCAATCCTCCCCACCATACATATCTGGGCACAGGTACCTTCCACTAGACCAGGTAGCCCAGAGCTCCATCCAACCTGGCTTTGAACACTTCCAGGTATGGGGCATCCACAGCTTCTCTGTTACTGTGTCTCATCACCCTTATAGAAAATTTTGTTCTTAGATCTAATCTAAACCTGCCCTCTTTCAGTTTGAAGACATTCCCCCTTGTCCTGTCACTATATGCCTTTCTTGAAAGTTCTCCTCCATCTCTCTTGTAGGCCTGTTGTTATCTGGTCTCTATGGAACCTTTTCTTCTCCAGGCTGAACAATCCCAGTTCTCTCAGCCTGTCCTTGCAGGAGAGGTGCTCCATCTCTCTGATTATCTTGGTATCCCTCCTCTGGACTCATTCCAGGATGTCCATGCCTTTCTTATTCTGGGGGCCTCAGAGCAGGATGCAGCATTGCAGGTGGAGTCTTGGGAGTCTAGAGCAGAGTAGTAGAATCCTCTCCTTGCCCAACTAGCCACATTGCTTTTTATGCAGCCCAGGACACTATTGGCTTTTTGGGCTGCAGCTACATGTTGTTGCGTCATGTTGAGCTCCTCCTTCACCAGTACCCCCAGGTCCTTCTCCTCAGGACTGCTCCCAATTCGTTGTCCACCCAGCCTATACTTGTGCTTGGGATTGCTGTGACCCACATACAGGACCTTGCACTTGGCCTTGTTGAACTTCATGAGATTTGCATGGGCCCAGCTGTCATGCCTGACAAGGTTCCTCTGGATGGTGTCCCCTCCCTTCAGTGTCAAGTGCACCATGCAGTTTGGTGTTTGAGAAACATTTTTGTTAAGTTTAAATAAGGGAGCTTTAAACAGAATGAGTCACTCAAAATTATAATAGTGTGTGACTTAATCTGCTCTTTGCTTGGCTCTACTTGCTCAGCACAAGCAGTTGGATTTGCTGGAGCCCTGGGCCTCAAGCTGGGAACTTTCACCCAGATATGTTGGAACAGAGTGGATTTGCTTAGTAGCTGGTACAGTGTTGTGTTTTGTCTTTAGTTTGGGAAGAATATTAATAACACAGTGATGTTTAGTTGTTGCTAAGTGATTTTTATCCCAAGTCTAGGCCTTTTTTCATTACTATGTCCTGACTGATTTAGTGCACAAGAAACATAAACCAGAAGACAAGGAGGCTGCAGCCATCAGTGGAAGCTACAGCTCGACAAGATAAGAGCAGTTAACAGCCTGGCTGAGGGGAGACAGAGAAAGAATCCAATAAGGTGTTAGAAGACCTGTCTTGTTTTGAAAGACAGATGTCTGCTAAGGAAGGCAGGAGCCTCCCTTGGAATGGAAAATGTAAGCCACTTCCCTCCGAATTATCATAATTTTGAAATTAAGGGTCTTTCGGGCAATTATATGAGAAATAGGAATAACAGTTCTTTACTAGTGTATATAACAAGGCAATAATGCAGAAATACTGACACAACCTGAGAGAGTCAGAATATGACCTGACACCCTGCTGGGCAGAGTGGTGGTAGCAGTCTGATTAAGTGGTGGCTGCAGTCCTCTTTGAAGTGGTTCTGTTGAAGCAGTGATCCTGTAGAAGGGTCTGGTCTTCCTCTGAAGGCCCAGTGGTGGCTATGTAGCTCTTGTCCTCTGGGCACCCAGTAGGTAAGGGCTGCTTGTGCTGTTCCAAACCTCAGATTATATCTAGGTGGGAATGCTTGGTTCCTCCCCCTGGGTGGAGCATCTCACAATGGGATGATGTCATTTTATGAGTCATGCAGTGAGGCTGGATGGCTCATTAGCAGAAGAAATCGCCTGGAGGGAGTTATCAGGGATGTGTCACGGAAGAGATAAAGAACACTGCCCCTGGCTTTAACAGATGGTGATAGAATACATATTTTTTGGTTACATCCTACACTGTAACCTAAAACAAGACCCCAGCCTGAAAATCACCACTGGACTTGAAATCACATGAAGAGAGTGTGAGGGCAGGTGCATAAATCCTGAGGTCTAATTGCCTGGAGATTTTTTCTTCTGGGTCAGTATAAGCTGGTCTGGTGCTGTACCACTCTATTAAATTATTTCTTTTTATGAATCTGACACCTGAGACTCTGCTGCGGAAAACCCAGGATAAATAAAGCGTTCCTAAAGGAGGAAGTACACCTGAGAGTGAGCGTTTGTGCAAGGATTTGAAAGGGAGCCCGTCAGCCCCGCTGAGAACAGACTCCAGTCCCAGCAGGGAAAGCCTGGGTGGTGTGTGTGACACTCCTTGAATGGTGAGAGAATTCTTGGGCTGTGGCTTCTCCTTTAACACTCAGTGTTGTTTACCAGTGTGCTGAGAGTGCACTCAATCCTACTGTGCACACTGCTGACAAAGATGTTAAACAGTGGCAACCCCAATACTGACCCCAGAGGAACATCACTTGTCACCAACATCCACTTTGAGAGCAAGCCATTGACTACTAATGTGTTGACCAGCCAGACAATTTATTATCCACCAAGTGGTCCATCCACTCAGATATTCTAAGTAGTTCCCTCCGTCCCTAAAATCCTGCTTGTCAAAATGCGTACACCTAAACTTAGGAATGAGGCTCAGCTACAGCATCTGAAGACCATCCATTGAGAACAAACTTAGTACTGAAGTCCCTCTCCTTGACTGTTTAAGGTGGTTTTTTTTGTGGGAAGGAAGGGGAGATAGAGGTGTTTTTACTTATCTCTTACACGCAAGGCATGTTACAGAAGATAACTATAAATAATTGCATCAGAACTTCTCACTGTACATATATATGAAATACTGATTTTACTAAAATTAGCTTGATCAAACCAGTTTAATGGGATTTTCATATTTCTAGTCTTCAGTGAGGGATGAAAACCTTTCTATTTTCAGAAATGTAATTTATTATTTTTACTATATATATAAAACTTTCAAATACATACTGGAACAATCATTTCTAATCCGGCAGCAAAGATGAGCAACATGAGGAAACTAGGCCCTTGAAATATCATCTACACCAGAGTTATACTTTAGTAGCAAATCTCATCTTGCTTAAATGAAGCTGAGTCATGATGTTCAGTTCATGCCGTGTAAGTTGGGTATCTAAAACTGTTTGGATGATTCATCACCTACAAATGACTGAAGCTAGCTGAGATTAATCAAAACTGAATGCCGAAAATGAAAAGGTAACATGCTCCCAACTCAACTCTTTTTTAATCCTGGGTATGTTTAAAGTTTGTAGGCACTATATTTCCAACATTGACTTGGGGGAAAATTCCCCTAAGCACGCAGAGAAAGACCTCAGCAGTGGCCATACATACAGCATGCCACATCTGTGACTACTTTAGAAATTCCAGCAAGGTTTTCTGTCCCTTCCTCATCTTTGGAGTGATTATTTGCTGTTGGTTTAACTCCACAGCTTAACCCAGATTGTCCTAGATTTAGAAGGACATGGGTCAATGCACAGTTTTTGCTGCCAAGAAAACATCCACAGTGAGAGCACAGAAAATATTGAGTATGGAAAAAACTTATTTTAGCCCGTACACGATGCTTCATGTTTGCTACAATAATTCCGTTTGATTGAAGCCAAGACAGAAAGAAGAATAACAATGCAGCCAAGTGGTTAGGTCACCTCCCTGTGAGAAAATATTCATAGGCAAAATGGTAAAATCTCAGTAGGTGGTTAGGGAGGGCTCCCACCTTGGAAAGTTCCTGCTTTCCTGGTCATATGGATGCTGTCTTAGGAGACCTTCCTTGGCAGAAAAGGAATTCAAGGAAGGTAAAAGCTCATACCACTGACCTACTGGTTAAAGCAGTAGCACCAATGCATTTAGGCTTTTAAGAGAAAAGATGTAGCTGTCTAAATCCATTAGAGAGTTCAGACAGGGCATCCTGAGTATGAGGAAGCACCTGAAAGCACATTAGCAAAGACACTGAAAGGCTGAATTTGATATGGTTTTCACACTGGTACTTTCTTAAGTGCTCTGCTCAGTTTGTAGTTGGGGAGATGTAATGCCCCAGTGACTGTACCAGCAGCCCAGGTATCCAGTGTGCTTTTGGGAATTTCTAAAGGTGCTGAGAAGTTAGAATTAAAATAGATATTTCTATTTAATTAAAAATAGATGTAAAATTAATTGCATTAACAATAAATTGAATTCAGATGTAAAACACTTAGATCTCTAATACAGGTTATATTTTCTCAGCATACTAGAAAGATTCTCCTCCTCAGAGGCTCAAAGAGAGCTACTTGGCAATGAGAAGAAAAACATTAAATATTTAAGGTCAACATGGACTTTATCAAAATAATTATTATGTCTTCAAATCCAGTAATGTACTACATTTTCTTCCTTTACCATGATGCTGATATTAGTTAACGGTCTCTCTTCAGATATTGTTCAGAAATTCCTCTGTTTTCTTTCTTTTAGCTGAACTGGCAGGTACAGCACTTTTGTCATTTAATTATCATTGCTCATGGAAAATTCAGAAATGGCTTGAAGGCTGAAAATGTGGCACTGTTTTGTGTTCTAATCTATGAATAAAGAAAGTGAAGAAGATAATACGGACAAAACCCTGATAGTGAGAGGTCAGATTTCCAAAGATATTTTGGTGCCTAGAGATGGAGACAGATGACCAGTGGGAGTTTCAAAATCCCTCCTACAGATTAAATGTCTAACTTCTATTGACTTCAGGGTAAATGAGGCAGTAGCCCCTACAGGCACTTCCGATAATTTCACTAGCCATTTATCTGCATGTTAGACATCTAAGTATTAGCTCCCAGAGACAAGAAGTAATCCCTCAGTTCGCTAAATGTATCCCCTTCTATCATTTAGTAATCTGGCTAGTTTTAAATAAACTTTCTTCTTATAGGGAAATAAACGGATGCCATATGTTTAAGACAGTTAAATACAACTAATTGAACCAGCTTCATGCATTTTAATTGATTTTTAATTTCTACCCCAATGCATTTTGATACCAAGCCCAAATAAAATGATCATTTAGGAAAGAGAAGTATTTTGTCATTTTTCTGAGAAAATATGTATGTAAAATGTAAAAGTCTGAACAAATTAGAATAACTCTCACACTCTCATTTTGTGTATTTATATGATAAAATAAAAAATACATTGAAATATATCAAACACACCTTGTGCATATAGTTGCAAATCAGCTTGTGCTAATTATTATGCCAGTCAGAGAGAATAAAGTTAATCGTCAAGTACAAATGCAAAGAAAATCGAAAATCAGATATTTTATTCAAGGTTTCCTTATCATTATTTTTAATCCTTGTGGATGGTGAAAGCCTGATTGCAGAGAAATTTTCCAGCTTTCTGCCAGCATCCGTGTGAAAGTCTTGCTTTCACATGCACGCTAGCTGGGAACAGTGAGAGGTTTTTTTAAACCAATACCTTTTATCTTGCAGCTGCAGTTTGTTATGTTACTGACTGGAGAAATATTTTGAAATGGGTGTTGTAGGGTTTAACCAATCATTCTAAGAGGTGGATGGTCAAAGGACTAATAACCTTATGCCATTCAAGCGAACCGGGCTATATAAACAAGTTTGGAAATTAATAAAAAAAGCCCCTTCCTCTCGACTGGAGTCTATGCCGCTTTTCTCGCAGTCCCCAGTACAACAACAACAAATCCTGATTAAAACTGGAAGATTATGAGCAGGTAAAGACTAACAGGCCATCTGTAAGATATAGCCCAGTGAAGTACAGTCATAATCTCTTAAATCTGTTTTTTCCAGAATAACAAGAAATGTTGTACCTTCTCCTCCTGTTTATTGACCCAGATCTGTGAAGAGTGCCTCAGTCAATGCAAACATAACACAATGCAAGTGACCTGTTTTCTGAGTTCATGATTACCCTTAACTCTGTTCCAGCTTACCACAGGTAAGGTAATGGTAATAACCCATGGCGCTGGTAATAAGCCATAATATTCAGAGCTTTTTAGTTTCTGTGTAACACATCACAAATAATAGCTGGGGCCTCTGAATACTTGAGCTTAAGTCCTTGATTTTCAGAACCCTCAACACATTGCTCCTCTGTGTATATCTGGCCAATTAAATAGAGGAAAAACAACTCTGCTTAAGGAAAGGGAAGAACATAGCCTGCATCTCATACCATGAGGTTGAATAGGCATATACATGATGAAGCTTGTATGTATTATCACTATACTCTGCAAAAGCTTTTCTTAAAATTGCAGGGAATGAAGTAGATCAAATCATAATGTAAAATAGGAGATGAAAAATAACATTCTCTTATTTTCACAGACACTCAGGCCAAAACATTTTATCTCTTGGTTTTCTAAATCCTTTTGCAGCTTGCTGAGAAAACTGGGAAGAGTAGGGATGGGCAGGGAACTGAATTTTCTTAGTGAGTGCATGAATAACAAGATCTGTGTGTATAACTTTTCTGCACCGCTTGGAAAATTGCCTCCTACTGCATTTCCTTGGGGCTTGAAGAATAACCTTTTTTATCTCTAAGGGTAATATAAGGCCTAAACTAATATTTAATGGTATGGAAAAAATAATGTGACATCCTTCCAGTAAATACAACTTTGTGGTGTTCAGCATGTTTTACAGTAATGGCGTTACTTAGTCATTTATTGGTGTTGTGAGCAGCTGGAAAGAAAGGAAAAAAAAAACCTAACAAAAGTAAACAGGTGCACTTAGAGGAACTGCCTTGTCTGAGAATTGAGAAATATGATCAGTTTTATTACACAAACTTCTGCTGAATACGGCAGGGTTTGCTTGGCTTGATCTCGTCCATGTCAGCTTTGGTTTCATGTATAAATGCGTGAGTGTTTATTTACCCTAAACCACTTCATTAGAACCAGTGGCTGACTCCAACATTTGCTAATTGCTTTATTTAATTATTAAGTCCTCGCTTAGCCCCATTTGTTCTCCAGCAATTCCTAGTCCTTCTGCACAAGGGAGTGTGTGGGCCACAAAAGGCCCTTTTGTTTTTCTCTGTGCTAACAAAAGAGCAAGAGGGACCTTAAAGCTGTCCTCACTGGCCAGGGTATCCATAGCTAGCAAACAGCTGCTAGAATTTTGGAACGTTCTGCTATTCTCATTTTAATTCGGTGTTGCATCAGCCTAAAGTGGAAGCAGGAGAGCTCAGGGAAGCCTGGCCAAATTTCCAGTAGTTTGAAATATCTGAAGGAAGAAAGGGAGGACTCAACTCCTTCCTGCACATAAACATAGAGCAGAGTAAATCTTAACCTGCAAGTCCTCTTCTCTCCTCAACAGCCTGATGAAAACAAGGTCCTCTTTTCCTAAGCTTAGCTGTTCACGTGTAGGCCACCTTTCCCAAGGTTTCCAGCAAGCAAGTTTCCATACCTGTGACCTGCCACTGTGCTTGGGTGGTGGTTAGTCCACATCACCATAGGGGTCATCTCCTGGGATTTAAGATGAGCTGTCTCAGGGAATCTGATAGACCTTCTCCTCCTGGGGGTTCCCCTGAGGTTCTTGGGGGTCTTTGCTTCAAGAACTAGTATTACTGTTAATGTGCCAGTGCTGTATGTACTGAGGGAAGATCTTCCCTCAGTCAGCTCCCAGGCACCATCTGTGAAATGTGGCACAAATGGAACAGAATGTTTTCGCACTCATTTTAAAATCAGAGACGTACAAGTAAAATTTTCTCTATCTCACTGAAGAGCTTGTATGTTAAAAGCACTTGTATAAAGCTGCTGGAATATGAAGTATGTATTATTTGTTATTTTCATGCTTGCAACAGTTTGACAGAAGACAAGAGGAGATAACATCTGAAGGGAATATAGGAAAGAGAAGAGGTACATTAAAAGATCATGGGGAACACTTCGTCTAACGCTGTCCCTGGCTCGCTAGCACGAGCTCCGGCGTGCCCTCAGTCAGAGGGGACGCAGCGTTCCTTCTGCGACGTCCTTCAGGATCGACTTCGGTAGCAGGAAAGGCGCTGGCTGGGCGCGCGTGCTGGCTCCTCCACGGAGGAGGCACGTCAGGAGCTGATGGTCTGGGCTCGCGTTAATCCAGAGGCAAATGAAAAGAGAGCGGCCTCTGGTATGCGTTCCAACAGGCTTACTGCCAGCGGATCGAGAAAACAGAAAAAAAGCACGGAGCAGTTTTTGCTTTCAGTTTTGTAGGGGGGTGGAAAACGGCGGGGGAAAGGGAAGGCAACCAATGGGATACAAGCCAGGGGGAGGATACAATTTAACAAGAACCAATGGGGGAAACCAGGAGGCGGGAGTTGCACCAGGGAGCCAATGAACAACCGAATAACAGAGAACTTTCTCGAACAGGGGGAGGTGGTTTGAACCCGGGTGCCGCCCAGGGGGATGCGGCTCAGGCTTCTGCGCCGCCCATCGACCCACCCTCTGAGTCACTGTCCTGGGTGGGGAAATCCACCCGAGGGATAGCCCTGATTTGATTGGTATTCAACTGCCCCAGCCCAACACTGGGCTGGGTCACCGCAACATGTGTCAGCTTGTTCCTGCTTGTGTACTGACTTGATTAGGTGAAATAAATGTGTACATTTATTCCATACCAGAAATAAATGATGGTGATACATAAACTTTTTACAAGTACAACTTAAAAATAAAGAAACTGCTCGGAGGTTAAAATGTGAGCAATTGTATAAACCGTGGGCCTTAGTGTCACCTGTTTTGTGCTTTCCACTTATGTTTCGTGGAAAATGGCTATTGAAATGTTTTGAAAATATTTTGACCACATTTAGTGTGGAATTTTTTGCTCCTCCTCCTGCCCTGCACAAAATGTTAATAAGTGCAAGTTGGAGGAAAAGTGGAGTCAGGTAAGTATCTTATCTAGCTCATAGAAGCTTCCTACCACAGAATAAATGTCTTAAGGCTTCTTATGTCTAAAATTATTAACTAGTATTATGCTCCTCTGGAAAGAGTTTCGAAGAGGGGAAACACCTGCTGCATTTTACTATGATAAACTCTTTGAAAATTGTGGCATTCTTCATCTGTTCCATTTTGGCAGTCTCCAAGCAGCTAGCTCTCTTTAGGTGAAGGCTCCTTGCAAAAGGAGACAAAAAAGAAATCAATTCAGTAAAGCTTGAGAGCTGGAGAGGTAACAACAGGCAGGCTCCTGGGGCCAGATCCTTCTTTGGAGTAAATTGCCTCTGCTCTTCCAGATTTACAACAGTTTAGACCGAAAGGATCTCCCCTTTGAACACTATACTGCTCCCTTTGGGAATAAGAATAGACCATTTCAACACAGATATTGGAGGAGATGTACAATCTTTGCTTCTATTTATAAAGTGTAAAAAGAGGCAATCTCTTCAAATTGTGGGAGTTTATCTTGAAGTTTATATGATATTCTTTCATAAATTGCTGTTGTAGCAAGAAATTGAAGCCATTTATCAGCAAGTATTGGAGATGTTACAATGATGCATTATGATACATTTAGCTACCAATATTTAGCTATCAATATGATACATTTATCATCAATATCTAGCCAATACTACCAATGATTTAGCAGGAGAGGTTAGATGAAAATACTCTGATGTATCATTAGGGAGACAGAGTGTCTGGGATGAAACACTCAAGTATCATTTATATTTCTTCTGCTACTGTGTTCCAAAATTGCATCACTGCAGACCAGGGGGGATTTTTAGAGTGTGTCTTCCCTTCACATGTAGGAAGTTTTGCCTCCTTAAACAGAAGTTTGCACAGTTCTGATTCCTGAAATTACCAACATCCAGGTGAAGTCATGATCTAACTTAATGTGATTTGAGCATACACAGCCTACTTTATTACTTATGTTACTAATTATAGTCAGACAAAGGGAGCTAAATATTGCAGGTTTACATTTTGAGGCTTTTTTGTCCAGACAATTTTCAGAAGTATCAACGACCATAAAAGCAAGTTAATAAAGACAGTAGCACTCCAAATCCTGAGCATAGGGCACTCAAAAAGAGGTGCTCAAACAAATGTCTGAATATGTTGGATAAAATGGACTCGTGTAAGCTGCCTGTTATATGAGCAGTCATTTCTCTCACAAAAGAGTTGAAATACAGAATCTTAGAATCACAGAATGGTTTGGGCTGGAAGGGACTTTTAAATATCATTTAGTCAAGTCAGCAATGAGCAAGGACATCTTCAACTAGATCAGCTTTATCAGACACCTGTCTAACCTGACCTTGAAGGCTCCCAAGGATAAGGCATCTGCCCTTCCATATCGTCTTTCACATTTTTCTCAGCATTTCAGCTCATGGGTGAATAGTAAGCTATTGAGGACAGATAGCTATTCATGAGTGTATCATTTTGTAATTGAGTATTGGATAGCAAAAAGTAGGCAGCCATGGGTAGAAGTTGCAAATAGCACTCCTGTCCTCTGGAAATGAACAGTTCTGTGCAGTGAGGACAGAGAGACTGGAGAAAATGATTATTGGCTCAAAACAGCTTGGGTGTGTGTGTGCGTGTGTGTGTGTCTGCAGAGGCAGGTGGGAGGTAGGGCAAGTTCTGTGAAGGTGGAATGGTGCTCTGCTCCACACCCCACACCTCTGGAGCCTCCAGTCCAGCCCAAAATGGCTGTCAGTCACTGGGTCAGTGGAAGCAATGCCCCACACCCTGCCCCAGGAGCCCAAATCTGGGGGTGGGGAGTGGCCAGATCAGATAAAAACCATTGTGCAGAAATGCACACAGCTGCCTTGCTATTGTCCCTGGATTTTATGGCAGCTGAGACCATGCTGGATCCAAGGTGGTAGCTACATCCTTATTTTCTCTCTCTTTTGCCTTTCTCCTTTTCTTCTAATTTCCTCTTCTTGAAATCTAGGTAATTTAAAGTTGGATGGGTTAGAGTTTGCCTGCTAAGTCAATGTTTTGTGAAATACTTTATTTTGGTTGAATGTTTGCTTTAAATATTGCTGCATTCTGGATCTTATAAAGCTTGCCAGTAAAGTTTGTTTTTTAACCTCCTCTGAACTTTTGTTGGGTTGTCCTTGGTGCCACCTCAGGGAAAAGTGGTACCTTATGCCACTGTTAATAAAGCGCTTTGTGAGGACTGGTGCTTTACACCTCTCACTACAATAAAGGCATTGGGGTACTGGAGCATGTCCAGAGAAGAGCAAGAAAGCTGGTGAAGGGTCTAGACAGTAAATTATATGAGAAGCAGCTGAAAGAGCTGGGTTTCTTTAGCCTGGAGGAGGCTCGGCAGAGACCTTATCACTGTCTACAACTGGACTGCCTGAAAGGAGGGTGTGGCCGGGTGGGGATCAGCTTCTCCTCCCAAGTAACAAGCAACAAAGCCAGAGGAAACTGGCTTCAAGTTGCACCAGGGGAGGTTTAGATATCAGATATCAGGAAAAATTTCTTCAGTGAAAGGGTTGTCAAGCATTGGAACAGGCTGCCCAGGAAGTGTTCAAAAATCATGTAGATGTGTTTAAGGACATGGTTTAATGGTGGACCTGGTAGTGTTAGGTTAATGATTGGACTTGATGATATTAGAGGTCTTTCCCAACCTTTTACATCTCAATTATGTGTACACATATCAAGACTGCAGCAGGTTATGTGATGGTTCAGCGGAGTTTCACTGTAGACAGTAAAAACATTCTTGTTCATATTAATGCTTGTCCCGAGTATCATTTGACATCCCAAACAGCCATTCAACAATATCACACATCACCATGATTCCCAGAACAGCAACTGTGAAACACTTTCCTCTAATGCATTTTCAATTAATCATGCTAAAGAGAAGAGAAAGTGTTTTCAGTAAGTTTATTCAGAGTCCTCCAAAATCTCTGTTCATTCCCAAACTCTCTGTTCAGTCCCAAAGTCTCTGAGCACCTCACTTCGATTACATGCAGCTTTATTAATTAACAATGTATGGACAGTAATTTTCAGTGGAGATAAAAGCAATTCAGACATGCAAGCCTCAAAAAGTCTATGAGAATCTCAGAATGACCTGACAGCTGAATAACCAATGTGAAAGTTGATAAAATAAATCATGAAAGTAGAAGAAAGTATGCATCTCAGGGAAGTTCTAAACTCAAAAAAGGTTGTGCTTAACAAAAGAAGGGAAGGTATTTGCATGTGTCTGAAACTGGATGATAATAAAGCAGGAAATAAAATGCCATCATATTCTTTGGCTTAATAAATACTTTATCTGTTCTGAAATGCTGTCCTCAGTTATGCTTGCTGAATCTGAAAGACACATTTGCAGAATTAGGGTAGGTCTGTACTGCACCAGAAAAAAAGAGCAGAAGACAGCCCAGAGCAGCGACCCCAGCAGCTGTTTTTTCTCTCAGCTTCAGGTAATACCGCTGTGCCTGCATGTGTTCCGGCTGAGCTTTTCACTGCACTCAAGGTAGAATGGGCTGCAGCTGAATCCTACCCTGTGCTATTATCAAAGTCCGATGTTATGTCCAAACAATGGAAAGGTGATGTAGATTAGACTCAGGCTCAAGGTTGGACATGGGATCAGTGTGGCAGTGTTGGAACAGTCCCAGAAGACCTGGAGAATGAAAATCATTAGAAGAAAATGCAAATAGTTGTAGGCATGGAAAAACCTCACATGCAGATAAAGGATCAAGTAATTTGATTTCTTTTCTATGAAAAAAAGGGTGTGATAAAAATATTTAAAACTACAAATAACCTGTAAAAGACACTTTCCTTTTTGTCTTACAACACAAACGCTAGAGGGCACAGAAAGGAGAAGACGGCAAAATCAGAATCAGAAGAATGGCTTTTATTCACCTGGCAGTCAGCTAAACAGTCAATGTCACAGGGTATCAGTGAAAGCAGAATTCAGAGGAAGAGTTAGCTTCTGCTGTGAAAAACTGAATGCAATGTGTCGATGCCAAAGAGCTTTGGAAGAGACATAAATTTTGAGCTTTGACGATTGAGCTAATCTTCAGATACCAACAGTTAATTCACAATTTTTTTTCACAAGGGCACATGAGCCCACATGTTCCTCCTGTTATTACCACCTTCTGAAGCAGATGCCACTATGGAGAGGGCACTCTAGCCTAGATTGCTGGTCATGATAATAGTTGCACTGCTTGTCTCCTAGTTTAAATTGGTTTTAAACATTGGAAAGGAGTGCTAGTTTAGTGTTAACTTAAAAACAAAGGACAAACTGTGGTAGCTGAACATTATCAGTCCTGAAGAAAAGTGACTAGAGGTACATTTAATCACGATTTATTACATGTACTTGCTAAGTACCCAGTATTTAGAGCAACACCAGTTCACTGTAGAAACTAGATGTCCAATTGTCTTGGTATGAAAGAAAGGTGTCTCCTAAGGAAGGCAGGAATGGCAGATGAGACCCCCTTTCCCTCCGAGTTATCATAATTTTGAAATCAAGGGGCTTTCAGGCAAAGATACGAGGAACAGGAATAACAGTTCTTTACTATTATATATCTATATGTGTATAACCAGTCAAACAAACAGCAATAACTCTGGCAGTAACAGCAAACAATCCCAAACCCAGTGCCAGCCTTCTCGGCTGTCGGGCCCTTTCCCCTCGGGTGCAGTTCCGCTCGCAGCCGGCAGGGGCGCTGGCGGCTCCCGGTGAGCAGGGCAGGTGCGATGGTTCCCCCGCGGCTGCAGGGGGCGCTCCGGAGCGAGCTCGGGGAGCACGCGGCACTGGCGGCCTGGGATCCCGGGAAGGGATGGGACAAAGGCTTCACAAACCGCTGGGCAGCCGATCCCGGTGTCCGGCCGGACCCTTGGGAACAGCAGGCTGGAACGGCAGGGACGAGCACAAATCCCAGGTGGCAGACAAGATGTATCCAAACTGTGGAGCTGCGGTGGGAACCCCCGGAGGTCTGGGCAGGCAGGGCAAGCACGGCTACAACGTAGCGAAGGCTCGAAGCAACGGCAGGGGCAGGGCAGCCACGGCTCGGCTCCCAGCAGGGCAGGGCATGGTGGGCTTGGGATCCTGGGGTTTCTCTGGCAGAAGGAAAAAAACAGACGACAAAACAGCCTCCCTCTCCGTCCAAATGCCGGGACCGACTGACCGCACACCCAGGTGGAACAAAAGAGTAGCCAGATGCACCCACCCCCATAGCCACCCCTTTTGTTTTCTGAAGTACCCAGCCATTTGTCCCCCTAGCAACACGTATGGGGAAAATTCCTTTAACAGAAAAAAAAAAAAAAAAAAAACAACCAGGAGAGCTCCTAAAACCCCAACACCAACCCTTTAAAACTTTATTTGAGAAAAGAAGCTCTTTGTGCTACCAGAGACTGATCCCAGACATGAAAATTATTGAATCAGGCTGAAAAATATTACATAACATTTTATGTTGACCTGACTCTTGGTAGAGGAACATTTTGATGAAATGTCAAAGATCAGTCTTCGTCATCCTAAATTAAAAATTTTGGGAAACAGGAACTAAGCAAGAGAGCTGCAACAGATGCAAGAAAGCATATTCCAGAAGCATGATGTGGCTTCCTTGCACTTGCATCCTGGGCTCTCATTAAAAGAAAGCACAGAGAAAGCAGTTGTTTTGTCATACAATCAGGGTGTGAACCTACAAAGTGTCCTTGGATCTCCCTGCTTATCCAGAGCTATTATCTTTCCACCAATGAGCAATCCCCATATTTAAATGGGTGCTTTCAACCATGGGCAAGGCTGTGAGCCTGGATGAGGGTCACCATCCATGTGGCATTGACAGAGCAAAATGAATTCAGTTTGACATTCTCTTATGATAGCTTTGGTTTTGAGTTAAGATAAGGTTTGACATTATTTTAAGAGAACTTTTGATCAGATTAAGTTGTTTTTACTGTAATTGGAAAAGCACTAATGAGAAAGAGGAGGCAAAAAAGAACAACAGATCCTTAGAGAGCTGCATGCTAGCATTTAGTTAGAAGAATTTAAATCAGTAATGAACAATTCAGGTTTGCTGCACACATCTCTGAAATATATATTAAAACATCACACTCTCCAGTCTGAATTTTTTTTGTTACAAGGCAAATTATATTTACATCTGCATTCTGTTTTTTAAAGGAAAATTAATTCAGAGATTTACAAAGAGATCTGTTATTTGAAATTGTTCTAATAGCTAATTTTGTAATATTTTCTGTAGTCTTAAAATACAAAAAATACTTGGGTAGATTCCGTCATGAAAAGTAGGTGTACTGTCCTAAAGCACAGCTATTTAATTATGTTCTCCTTTTCTTGCAGAGTAGGATAACCATTTGTGTGAACTGTGCTCTCTGATCCAACTAAATACCATTGACACAAATGGAGTTCAGGCAACTTTAAATATGTGTTGTGCAAAATTCACAACTTTCTACTTTTAAGATTTTGTTCCCTTTTTTGTTAGCCCAGAAGAGAATACATGTGCGATTTTAGTAAAATAATCTTTTGGTACATCTACAGGGACCATTTCTGATATAGAATTAAATTGTGGTGCAGGCAGAATCTTTTATTACATTTACATGACCCCATAAAGGTAACTTTAATAGTTCCCCATAGAGCAAAACCCTCCTTAATTTTGTTAATTATTTTCCCACGGTTATGCTTAGCTATGTCTTCTAATTCAGTATTGATCTTGATACTGAGATCTGTCAAATACTTAGCAATCTACTTAAATCCCCATCTGGGAAAAATGTTTAAGGGACAGATCCTAGATAGAGCTGATGCTTTAGTGTTGCACCAATAATTTTAACCAGAAATCCTTATTTTCTGCCTACCCTTTTTTTCTTTTTCTTTTTTTTTAATGTGCTGGTAAATGAGTGCATATTATATTTCAGAAATAAGGAAGTATTGAGCATGATTTCTGTCTAGAGGTTCTAAAATTGCTTTTCACTAATTGACTCCTGAGTCTATATCTGGCAATAGAGGTGAAAGACTTCACATCCCCACAAAAGAGATAGTCGCAAGGGAGGAGCCCATCCCATTCCATCTGGTTTAGCTGGCCCTCAGTGAGCAGTGAATGCAGATCCCTAGCAAAACAGAAATCAAACATTTGTATAACTGATCAACTGATAGTCTCGTCTCATGCCTGGAATTCCTAGTGCCTAAGGCAGTTTTTAAAATTGCATCAGGAGTACATTCTCAAAGCAAATTTTCTGAGCATCACCACTTGCCTTGATTCACATTTCAGGGTGGTCATGGAGTGCACAGACTGGATTCCCTTGGGATTAATAAGCAACAGAAGATGTATGCCAGTTTCTAATGAGCATTCCGTCCATGTGAGCCTAGGATGTCTTCATCCGTAAAACCTGTTCAGTTCAGAAGCAGGTTCTTCAAGACTGTTTCATGCTGAATATCTGTTCTCACTTTCCTCCTTGTTCATGGAAGTGTGTCTTTAGAGATGGATTCTGCTATTCTGGTGCTTGTTTGTTAATTAGAGTGAGTAGCTCTAACATCTAGTATCTACATTTATGTCAAAATCCAAGGGCATTCTGCCATCTACTCTCCTATCCCAGCACCCATCCTATCCATGATATCTCATTATGCACAGCAGCAAATATCCCAAAGAGAGGTACAAACTTACTCAAGTAATTTAGTTTCAGCTTTTGAAATTCTGATCTGATTATGAGAACATAATGCTATGACAAAAACCCCCTCAAAACGAAAAAACAACAAAACATTAAAAAGTAAGTTGCTTGCCCATACTTTATCAGATAAATCAGAGGCATGACATTCTTGGGTCTTTTCCATACTGAGTGAGTTGGTGTAGAAACATTTCAGAGTCCTTTGTGCTCCCAAGAGCAGTGTAAATGCTCCCCACTAGCACTGTCACTACCAGAGAGTGCCATGCCAACCCTTGGCTTACCTATGCAATGCTTTTGGTATTCTCTTCCTCCACTGATTCTAGTTTAAAGGCCTCTCAGTCAGTTGCTCCCGCTTTTGCCCAAAGATGTGTACTGGTGGATCCTGTCAGGCCTCATTCCTGTCATGTCGTACCAATTCTAGCATGTCTTTAATGAGCTGTTCACACTCAGGTACCCATATATTTTTTAATCCTGTGACACCAGAAATACAGAGACTGTATTCCTATGATTCTTATCTACTTCAGACCAGTCCTTCTTCACACATGAGACAGCACATCAGCTTGGTAGTGCATATTAAAAATTATCTATCCTATGTTAATCTATTCACCTTTTTGCACTAACTGTTCAGACAAATCTCCTCACACACTTAAAGCTGGAATGCTGGTGATTTTCAAAGTATGGATGTGTTGTGCTGGAAGAAAAAATTCATCGACCTGCTGGCAACACTGCAGAATTAAATATGGGGTTGGTATTTCCTACATAGATTCAGTTTTGCTGTTTATTTTTCCTCTGCCCTTGAATAAGTACTGTCAATATAAAAAAAAATGGAGCACTGTCCTCAAAGCAATAGTTTAGGCTAGTCTACCTGTTTCTAAACTCACTTGGGGCAAGTATTTGGAAGAAACAGATATCATAGTCTGTAAATTACTGAGGAGAAGGAATTAAAGGATCTTAAGAGAAGGAGGCAAGGTTAATTTATATTTTGCATTAACATGGTATGGAAAGTTACGGGTACTACTAATTCCTTTCTGTAACATGAATACCATTGTTTTTGAAAAAGGAGGATGAAAAAGCTATTATAAACTCTTCTATGTGACACAAATGTGATAGGTTTCATAAAGAAATTACTGAGGGCATGGTTTTATATTGGAGGCAGGTATCCAGGTTCTCGTGTGATGCAAATAAAACTGGTGGGACAGCCTTCATGTGAGATCAGTTGCAGAGCAGAGAGCACAAGGTTAATTTTCATAAAGGGCTTCTAATGAAGAACAAGTCTGAAGCAGAAATGCTGTAACTGAAATACCCCCTGTAGGCATTTCTAAAATTCCACATCTCGTGTTTGTAACTTATACAAAAACTCCTGCTTCAATCAAATATACACTTGATTATTCTGAGACACCTGTAAATATCACTTCCCACCAGAAACTCCTCCTTCCTTCTCTCTGTTCAGAAAAATGGAAATTTTACACTTGAGAACTACAGAACAAGTCACTTGATAGGGTAAAGTTATACATTTATTGTGTTTCTCTAAGTAGGGAGAAGCTGCACGCATAACAATGCAGAAAATATTCCCAAGAGAAATCTAAACCTCTCTTTTTACATGAAATGAAGGATTTTAACCATTTTTATTTGCTGTAAATCAGTGCCCATGCACACACTCGCATCTTGCCCTTGCATTCTGAACTACACAGGGAGAAATTTTTGTCTGTAATTTCACACCAATGCAACATTTTTGCCCTTATTTGAATTATGTAAGCAAACAGCTTCTTACAGTGCTTTTCTCCTCTTCATTCAAGACAGCAGTTATTGAAATCAAGAAAAATAACAGTAGCTGACAGTTTTAATTTAGCAAACAAGTAATTTTTAAAACGAAAAATTAGCTTCCCGTGCTTGAACTGTACCACAGGTTCAACCATAGTCCACTTGAGTGTATATAGCTACAGAAATCAGAGTGATTTCATACTCATATGAATGGAGTTCTGCATGTACCTAAGCATGGTTGAAACATCCTTAAAATGTGTTTTTCTAGAGTTACCTATAAGTATCATAAACTCCTCTTTCTCATTGATAATTGTAATTTTTTTTTTTTTAAATGGTAATAAATTCATTACTAACTATCTGGGAACTTAAACATAAACAAAACTTCTTTCCTTCCCCATCTCCATTGCAACAGACTGGCAATACAGCAGATCTATTCCCAACTGCTGCCTTTGTGATGTTTTACATGGAAAGCCATCAGAAAGCACTGGCTGATTACTCCACCAAGTGCTCTTTTGATGCACTTTTACCTGCCACTGGACAATGAATTCCTGTTTTCTAATGTGTCTCTGCAACCAATTTGGTTTAGCTGTATTGAGCACTGTAGAAATTGAACGTTTGTAGAAATAGGGTAACAACACTTCCTTTTAACATGTGCTTACTCTTTCAGCCTTCCCTGCAGCGTGAATTACATGTAGAGGAATGATCCAGAAGACAGCTACTTCTGTTTTCAAGAAACTGGGATGATGATACCATGATATTATCAAGTTTGAATGTGTAAAAGAAGCAGTTCCAAAGTTCATTGACAAGCAATATCTACTAAGTTCCATAGAGATTGTTTGGAGGGTTTTTTGTCCCATGGAAATCTGCAGAGATTTTACTATGTAACAGTACTTGGCAGTATTTTTTTGACATACCACTCAAAAGCTTAAAGAAATGGCCACAGGATTGATAGTATGTGTGGTTTTGATCACAAGGTCTTGCTCAGGGAAGTTTACTTGTGCACTCCTTATACAAGGAAAGCTTGGAGATGTAGGAATGACACTAGAGAAAGGAACACAGAGTGCATGCAGACAGACAGGCTTCTCCCAAAAGATATCACATCTGTGCAGGCAGGATGGGAGGCTTTGGACTTTTGCTAGTTAGTCACACCATGATTTCTATCATGATGATTTTAGTAGTCTTACATCAAAGCAAGGCAAAATCAGAATTTGGAACTTCATATCTAAAGTTATACCTGATGAGCAATTGACACTTCAGATGCCTTCAAAAGTCTTCGTGAAAGTGGAAAAAATATTCTCGGCCAGCTTATATGCAAGCAAAAGAGAAGCATTTGCATGGATTTTGTGATATGCCACATTAACTAGTGAACAATGCTCTTCTCCAGCTTTCAGAAACCATTCTTCATATTTTACATACAAATAGCATGGTGCCAGTGCACATTTCTGGTTTTGAGGGATTTATTTTCTACTGCACGTCTGTCACATTTTATGCAGCGCGAAATCTCTGTAAACATTTGATGTTCACTATTGTTCACTGTATCTCTTCATGTTAGTATACTACACATCCTGGATATGAAAGACTTTCATCAGGAATTATGTATAGATTCCAGCATTAGTTAAACCAGATATATAGTAAAGAGCCTTTATTTTATAACTTTGTTCATAGACAGTAAGTTTTATTACTTATATTTTTATTTATCTTTTAAATAAAATTGCAGTTATTTTAGGGTAAAATGTGGAAAAGGTAAATATTAATTTCATTAAAAACTCCACCCTCCACCTCATCACAGAAATTCACCAACCCCCAAATTACTGTTACAGGTACTATTAACATTTTCTATGTCTGCAAAGACCTAATCAAATGATCTGGACAAAGCACATCAGGAAGATTATGAATAAGAAAGTAGCTTCAGCAAATAAAAGATCCAAAGACAAAAATAATCCTAATAAATGTATTTGAGCTTTTGTTAGAATGTCAGATTCTGGTAAAGTATGCTGTGGAATATTACTGGAAAATGTCGAGAAAAAAAGTGTGCTTGCTCTCATAGTAATACGAAGTATTAAAGAAAAACATACTTGTTGGGGTCTCATAAAAGACAGGTATAGTTATGTTGAAGAACAGTTAGTGCTTGTTGGTGGCCAGTGGAATTGTATTCAGTTAACTGGTTTGTTGCTCTTGTGTGGCGGAGATATTTTTTCTCTTTGTTGGTTGGGTTTTTGGTTTTCACTGGTCCCAAATAGTTTTGTTCTATTTGTATAGTGGTGGCTGAGGTTATTGTAACAGGTTTCCACTCATTGTAAGTAGGAGCTGAGCTGGAACTGAAAGCATGCTCACTGATTGATTGCCTGTCTGCAGGCAGTGGACAGAATCTGTGTTTCTTTTCAAGTTCAGAAAGATTCAAAAAACAAATCTAAAAGGTCTAATTTTTCCAATTAACACTGTAAAAGAAGAGTCCACTTTTACTGAATTAATTAAAATACTGTAATGATACAGTTTTAAATTAGGTAACTTGGAGTTAATGTCAGATTATGATCTTGGTTTTATTAGTGCAAATCTAAAAGCCTTTCATTTATGTCCAGAGATTTGCTTCATTCAGGGGTGAGCTTATTAGCAGAACCAAAGGAGCTAAAGACAAAATAAATACATCACTGTAAGATACAATTTAAAGTGTATCTTTTATTCTAAATACTATATTCCACATCAGAATAACTGAAAAGTGTATTTGTTTCTTGTTTCCTCTTATAACTTCAGCTGTGTTTTAGTATTGCACTAACTAGCAATTTTGCACATACCTAATTCTAATCTCACAGATACCTAAAATGGAAGTGCAAAGTCAGGCTCTGGATATACGGAGTTCATCATATCCATAACAGAGATTACAAAAAAAAAAAAAGACTATAAAAAACGCCAGCCTAAGATCTAGTCTTAATTTAACCTTAACAGTGCTATAGAATAAAAAGTGAGATTAACCTCTCTTTGTTTTTATTAAATACATTGGGTTTAGTTCAGCCAGATGAAGAGATGCAACTAGGTTTCTCTTCAGGGGGAAATGAATTCAGTGCCTGACAGCAATTCATAGAATTTGATTAAATAAATATAGGAAAAAGCAGGTATAGGAAAAAGGCTACAGCTAAAGGAAGCATGAGGAAAATCTATTCAAAGATCTGCATAATAACTGACTGTGCTTGAGAACAAAATATTTACTCAGTTTCAGATCTGACTTACCTTTTATGTTGCGATCACCTACTTGAAATAATTTCCCTTTAACACATTTCATATAAAGTTTTACATTTAAAATAAAAAAAAAAAATAAGCCCCCAATAATACAACCTAACCTAAGAATATGTTATATTCAAGAATATTAGCTAACAGCTAAATTTAGTGAAAATCCCAGCTGTGATGAAACCAGGTTTCATGCCAGACCAGTGACTTCTGTATTCAAGCCAAAATCCTCTGAAATGTTTTGAAGCCTTTAACTTAACACTGCTGAGCAAGGCCAGTCAGATTTCTGACTTTTTTAGTAAAAAGAAAGTGGTAAAAGACCTGAAACATTAAAATAATGGCTCGATCTTTCTCTGTATGAATGTATAGAATTTATTCTGATATTGTATTAAACCAGTTCTGAACAACTAAAGAAAGTTGTAATTTATGTTGATCTGTAAAAAAACCCCCCTCTTTTGTTACGTGATCCTCTTAAGTAGCTTTTGTGTTTGTTATTGTGTTGGGATAGTAAGTCTCTAAAGGAGGTAAAGTCTGCTTTTACATGCAAGTGCCTAGCTCCTGTTGAAGCCAAGTCAGCTCCAGAGATCAATATAGATGTAAAACTGCTGATTCTTAACAATGGGATGGATTAGTGGCAAGGTAATCCAAGGATTACACAGACCTAGCAATTGAAAGTAATCCTCAAGAAAGAATATGGTTAGAAGTGAATCATCTTCAAGGGTATGTTTTTTATCTCCTGGCAAAAAGGTGGAGGAAAGCAACATTCTATATCAAAGGGAATTTCACCTTTTAAAACTAATTTTAAAACACTATGAAACCTGTTCTTCCATCAAATACTGACATATGGCTGTGCCTAAATGCCCCTGGCATAAGGCACAGTGCTGTGCTCAGCTCCATACAAGCAGAGTCAAGGATGAGGCCTCTGGCCCAAAGCACAGACTTCAGGAGTCTGACATAGGACAACAACTCCACACATATGGAGCCAAGGAAATACAGGGAATCAAGAAGACCTACTGGCATTTTTCTGGACTGGCATGTCCAACTCCTAAACAGTGTTTTCCTGATAGTAGGGAGAGATTGAGGGGATTGGGGAGAGTTGGAGAACGTTTTGTGAATGACTGGGGCACACAGGGAAGCCCAAGAGAGCACAGAGATGCTTCCTTTAAGAACTAAGAAGTGACTAATGAAAACTGGCACCAGCGGCTATTCAGGGAAATATCCATGTCTCAATGCAAAGATGAGAGCTAAGATAACAATAGGGTTTAAAGGACCTTGAGGATGAAGGAATAGCTCAAGTTCATTATAAGAAGGAAGAGGCAGTCAGGGCACAGCTGAAAGAGAGAAGTGAGGGGAAAGTTACAGCAACCTTCTAAGTGACCTAAGGAATAAAAAGCATCCAAGCAGCTTGAGAAGATTAAGTCACATTTTAAAAGTCTTTCCCTCCCACCCTCATCCCCTTTTGGTCAGTTTTACTCCTGACCAATCAATAATGCTGAAGGAGGTGACACAGAAATGAATTAAGCCAGAAGATTTATTCATCTCCTCCCTTACAAGGTGCCCAGGGCTTGGCATAACATCCCCTTTTCAGCTCTCAAAGAAGGGAAATCATACCAAGATCCATCAACCTTTTTCTCTGGAAACCTCCTTGTGCAATTACTGCAAGGCATGCCTTTGTACTAGCTGCTTGTGCACTTCTAAGACAGGAAGAGATCTTCTGGATGGTGTCAGCTCAAAGCAAATATGCAATGTTATATTAGAAAAGGACAAGGAAGGGTAGTGTGCATGTGTATACAAATGGAGAGTGTACAGGTCTGGGTGTACACAGGTGACAGGCAGGAGTGGCTGGACCCTGGTGACCATTGATTTATTCTCACAATACCTGCTCTACCATTATATGAACAGTCCAAGTGTGCTGGCACAATAAGAGAGAGAGGAAACAGACTGTCCTTTTAATCAACATTTCTGCTACTGAAATGATAAGTCAGAGGACCTCTTGCATCTTGCTTCTGTTTCTGGGGCTGTTTTATAGGAGGAAGCATGCATTTAAGTAAAACAAATCTGGTAATGCTGATGAAGAGTATCTGACCAACCATTTTACCTGTTAGCCCAAATTTGCAGATAAAAAGTACCATGAAGACTGCAAGGCCTACTTTAGCCTTGTATTTACTTATGATGCCCTCACTTGCTACCGGTTAAGCACTAGTTTGGAAACTCTTCTCAGCTTTTCCTAGTCTGTCATGCTCCCCATTCGTGTTCCCAACTGCCTTTTATTCCTACAGCAGAGGAAAAAGGGCGCAGCACATGAGAACACATCATCAAGCTGGAGAAACAAAAGACTGACATCACCCAAATAACCCGTGGGAAGCGTCAGGTCCAGGCCTTGTCCATCCAT
>NC_138822.1:61332049-61344549 GCF_965178545.1 Coloeus monedula
AAGAGATAACACATAGAGCCGCGGCTTGCCTTCCGACGGAACGGGGGATGAGGGTCAGGAGTTTTTAGGAGAGCCGGAGAAGTGTTAGAAAGTCGGCCCGTACGCTCCGCGGCCCGGCGGAAGGAGGGCTCGCGGGGCGGGTTTTACTCCCCGCGGTTACGGGAGCGGAGCCGGGAACCGTGGTGCGGGACCAGGTGCGGGCAGGAGGCTCGGGTGGGGGCAGCTGTTCCTCCAGCAAACCTCTGGTCGGCTCTTCCACCCGTGACTGGGGAAGGTCACTCGCAGCCCGCCCCGTAGCTGGCAACCACCAAGAAATGCGGGTTCCGGAGGGGTTCGTGTCCTTGCCTCACTCCGCGGTGGCGTGGCGTAGCCTGGCCGGGGGGGAGATGGGAGCCCTTCCTCCTGGTGAGCTCCCTCCGCCCCAGCCACCGACCCCCCGCTCGGCCGGGCAGGGGCACCCCAACCCCCGCGTCCCCCGGCGGCACGGCCGGGCGCGGGGTCACGGCCTCGGGCGCTGTCCGCAGCCTCTCTCCGGCGGCTGTGTGGGGCTGTGGTAATGCGCAAAACTACACTTTGTAATCTCCTTTTCAACAGTGAGGAGTACATATAGGTAATTTTAATGAAGAGGTTCCTGTACCACATTATTAGCAATAAATCTACACCATTCTTTGTTGGTTAAAATCATTATCATCATCATCGGTATCATTACTGAACTCATTATTCTTGTGTTACTATCAGAGTAGATTTATGATAACACCCACCATCACGCCTGAGTTAAAGAAGGTGTAAAGGTTTGATTAATAGCTGCTTTCACGTTTTAATACTCGACGTTTTCTCACTTTTTTTTTTTTTAATAAGGGGCATGATAATTACCGGAAGTAATTACTGGTTTTGTTGTAAAGTGTTTGATTAGGCTCAGAGGCGCTTTTCCCCAAGTAAAATATAAATAAATAACACGGTGGACACAATAAGTTCTTGTAATGACGCAGTAAGGCAGTCTTTGAGAACAATTAAGATTTTCTTCAATCACAGTGACATTTTAGATTAATAAGTGTTAACAGAAAGAAATATACCTCCCTCAAAAAATGAAAGAAAAAAAAAAGAAGTAAAAAAAAAAAAGCTGGTCCTCACTGGTTTGTTGGGAATAAAACGACGGTAGCCGCTGGAGCAAAAGACACCAAGAGGATATAATCTTTCCACCCTCACTCAGCCTATAGTTTTAAAAAAAGCTCAACAAACCAACCAAACAAAACCAACCCCCCAAAAATCCCCCAGATAACCAAAACGAAATGAAAAACCTGAACGACAACCGCTCGGCGCCCTGGGCTTGGTGTGTTATTTTGCACGCGCGAATATGCTGGACGCTTGCATTCTATAAGGGTATTATTGCACTGCCTCCCCAGCGCCGGTTCACCATCCCCGGGGCGGGCGGCGGCGGCGAGGCAGGACCGGCCCCGGCCCTGGCCCCGGCGGGCGGGAGCACCGCGCTCGCTCTCCCTGAAAGGTTACACGGCGCTCTGCCTCGCTTTGTCTTCCCCGTGCCCTTTCCTGGCAAAAATGGAGACATCACATCCTTGCCCAGCCCCGGCTCAGTATTTATGAAGGTTTTCTGACAAATAGGCAGGCTGGCCACGCATGGGTGACTGCCTTCATTCCGCACTTGGCTTGTTTACATAGGACCAGCACCATTTCCACGGATTAAACAAATCACAGCGAGAAGGAGACATTTATAATCCGCCAACGAGGCCACAGGCAGTTAAAAAATGTGCGCGTGTGTGTGTACGCTGTGAGAAAGAAAAATAAATGTTCATGTCCAGGGAACTGACCTTCTTCTTGGAGGGTAACTCAAGGGGTATAGATATAAATATAGGTTGTATATAATGTCTTACGCACGAGCCCAAAGTATGTATTTAATAATTATCTGTTATACCCAGTTATTGTGTGTAAATGCATAGCATTAGCTTGCATTTTATGCGGTCCTTTCACCCGGAGCCCCTCTCCCCGAGCTGCCAGAAGCGGCTGTAGAGCCTTCGGCTACACACAAAGCGACGTGCCCACACCGCCACGCACGGGGACTGCGCTCTGCAGCCGGCTCGGACGGCGGAGCGGGCAGCCTGGCGCCCACGCGTGCTCCTGTGCGCACACGTGGGGGGGAAGCAGGGGCACAGGCCTCCCCGAGAGGCACAGCCCGCTCTCCATGCCGAGCTGGATGGGGTTGGGGGGCACAGCCCGGAGACCGCAGCCTTGTGGGGAGGGCCCCGAGCACGCCCCGGCGAGTGGCTCCCGTTGGTACAGCCGGGCCGCGACATGCTCACCCTTCTGCTCCTCTGTCACCCGGAAGCATTATTTAAAAAAAAAAAAAAAAAAAAAAAAAAAAAAAGGAAAAATGAAATGATGTAGGATCCAAAGGTATTTTTCAAAGTAAGAGCGTGCATTTTACGATCCCTCTCCCTCCATCTGCGGGAAGAGTGATGGTGCGGGGGAAGAAGCTATAACTGGAAATGTTGCCCTTTATCTTCTGTCAGCTCTCAGGACACTTGGCTGCTGCTGCTTCTCCGGCTGCTGCTGGGGTTTTTATGACACATGTCACCCACCTCGGGCAGCCGGAGCAGAAGGAAATTCCCTACAAAATAGCAATGGTTTCGAAAAAAAGGATAGCAACAAAATATTGAATAAATTCCCTTTTAATTTATTTGATCATTCCACATTACGGGGCTATGAATTGCTCAAATTTGATAACAAGTACTCAATTCAACTCATTATGTAAGTTAAATTAGACTTCGATAAAATTTCAGTGGCGCGCAGTGGTTCCTAGAATGAAATGTAATTTGCGCAAGAATTTGTTGTATCTGTCACAAATATTTCCAATTAGCGACCGTAATTATTTGATAGTTTCTGCAATTATGGCTTAAACGGGTGAATTTGGGACTGTGGAGGACCCTAATTGGCCTAAATTTGATATTTTGCATATTTGCATAATGAGGAAATTGGTAGAAAATTGTGTTCATTCATTTGTGAAAAATCCTATGAATTTTATGAATTTGAAAGCTCTGTTTGTGCAGACTGTGACTTTGCTTGCTGATCCCTGAGGAGCTGACGCTGAATGCCTGAATGGGCAGAGCGCCAACTTCTCCACCCGGAGGAGAGGCGGGGGAGGGAAGGGAAGGAAGGGGAAAGGGGAGGGAGGGATGGAGGGAGGGAGAGATGCCGGCTGGTCGGCGGGCAGGAGCCGGGAGCCGCGGTCTCCAACGAGCCCCCGAGGCCGTGCTGTCACTCCCTTCTGGTCCCCGCTCACCCGGGGAAGGGGTAATCGCGTGGGGAAGCGGCGGGGGGGACGGCGGACGGGACGGAACGGACACGGGACTGGGATACCGATAAGTGTGCACTTGGTTAAATTAAATTGCCAAAGCTTCTGCTTTCAGTAAAAGTGTTTGATCTATTGCGCTGTCAATTTAAAGTGTTTAAGGAGAAGCAAAAGCATAGATTTTAAGATGCTGGCCCAGCAACCATTCATCATGCATCAGGGACTTTAAGCCTCGAGTTTTGCTGTAGTTAACATCTCAACTCTCTGACACGGGAATCGAGGCAGGGGAACGGCCGCTCAGCCGGCGCCGTGCTGGGTCCAGCTGTGCGCGGGGAGACGGAACCCTGAGCAACCCTGCTCTCTCTTGGCGGCGCCGGCCAGATGAGCGCCCCGGAGGTGGCGATGTGGCATCCTCACTGTATTGGTTTCCTGGGCTACTGACGGAGAGAGGTAGTACATTGGGTGATAAGGTTGGGACGTGACCTTTCCACTGCTGTTTTCCCCCTTTTTCCTTCTGGCGAACTTTAAGAAGCTCCCGAAGGTCACCTTATGGATGGCTTTCTTCCCTCTCCCTAGCTAGGGCTCTCCTTTGACCCTAGTTTCCAGACCCTGGACTGCACAAGCTGAGACAAGATGCACAGGCTGAACTGGGGATGTAATATATTCCCTGGAAGAGTTTTACGCATTCCAGCTCTCGAGTGTTAACTTTGGTTGGTTAGCACTCTCCCTATCAACATGAACGTGTATTATGTGGAGATGTAACAGACTCTAAATGCTTAAGTGCTTTGTTTCATAGCACATTTTCAGTAAAGGTCAAAATAAATTCATCTCCCTTCAATGCAGCATTTGTGTTTGGATTCCAGAGCCATTAGCACAGGGCTTGGGGTGGAACCGCTATAAAATAATAAAATGCCCCTGTGGATGAGCATGGGAACTAGCTTCCCACAGTCTGTTCTTTGATGGGCTGAACACAATGCCATGTACACCACACATCTCTATCTGGTATCTGTTTGATGTCACACTTTGGTCAAAGCATGAACTCTTCCATGCCTCCACATCATTAGCGCTGGAGGATGACAGGGGCTAGCAGTCCTAATTTGGAATGAACAGGGAATTTAATGATCACGGAGGTGAGGGGACTGGAGGGCTGAAGATCTGAGTTTGAATGTTTTCTAAGTGATGCATTCATCCCACTCAAGGCTTGATGGAGGACACCTGTGCTGTGGAGACAGGCTGTGCTGGGCCAATCTACCCTGGTCTGCTGTGGATATTTCAGTGTCCCAAGCCATATTGCTGTAGAGTTCAACTTGTTTTGCCTTCCCCCAGATTTCATTAGAGGTTTTATCCTCTCATGTAGTGTTCCTGCCTCTTTTCACTTCATAGTCCTTTCACTCCCTTCCCCACCACCATTGCATGTTTTATACTTCATGTATGTCCCTTTTCCTGTACAAAAATAATGAACATACTCTCACTGGACCTGTGTTTCTGGAAGACCAAGTAACAAATCCATCTGATTCCCAGAGGACAGAACAGACCCCAAAGATCTCCATGTAAATAGGAAACTAGACAGATTATCAATTTTATCCAAAGGCAAACTGGTGAACTCTCAAATTGTGAATGTATGCTGTGCTTGAGCCCAACACCCAGTCAGTTCTGGATACATGAAGAAAAAAGATGAGATCTCAATAATGATGTTGGTTGCTGGATGCATTAAGGACACCTAAACTTTAAACAGGTTTCTTTTCCTTATAGTGAGCTTGGATATTACTTTCCTTTGAAACAGTATTTGGAAGAATCTCATTATACTTAATTGCAATCAACTCACTAAGACATGCATTTCTTAAACCCTTAGATACCACAAATGCACTGGTCTTCAGTGTGAGCCTTGAGACAGTGCTACACAGGTGACTCTGGGAGGCTAAAGACTGATTTGGGTCTTCTCAGCTTCTTCCTCAACACAACTCTTTAAGCAACTGCGGTTTTCTGGGTCTAGCATGTAGAAATACTTGCAATGTTTCATAAAATCTGAGCTCCCACAGTACATGGCCAGATGAGTCGATGCCCAATGAGCAGGACCCTAACTGTCAGAAAGCTGCTTCTTGAACAGAGAAAAGAAGCAATTGTATGTAAAAAGAAACTCAAAAAGTGCCCTATTTCAGTTATAGCTGGGAAAGAGAGTCTAAAATCAGCAAAACGTGCTTCCTCTTCAATGACATTTTTATTTCTAAGCTTCTAAAATATCATCATATGCTTGCCATATAATTTGTTATTTATGTAAGCTCAGTTCTAGAGAACTGTTTAACAGGTAAACACATTTGCAGATTATCAAGCATGTAAAGCTCATAGGAGTGATATAGAGGACGAAGTCTTGTCCTGCTGAAATTCTCCATCTAAAGGTACAGTCTTCTTCCTCCCAAACAATATGGGGAGACAAAGCTTGTGTGTACATGTACACAGTCATTTAGTCCTCAAACCTGGGACTGTTGCCAGATCTGTTTTTGCCCTGACACTACTCCCCAGGGCTAACCTGGGCTCACAGGGGTGTTGTGCATGGAAGCAGGGACAGGGTGCAATGGGGTATAACACAGACATGGTGGTACAGTGGAGTCTCTTCTGAAAGCACACGTAGATAGATCTGTTAAAACTAATAAAAATGGGTACGATGCCAAATTGATCTTTGCCTTTTTCCTTCTATCTATTTTCTATATTCTTTACACATATATTTGTAGCTCTGTAGCCTATCACAGTATTTGTAGCTAGCGTTTTACCTACTCTGTTAGACAGAAAGACAAAATAAATTCCCCAGCAGCTCCAAGCTGGGGATCCAAGGTTAGATTGTCAGGGAAGCCAAGGTTGAAACTAGCTGTCTGAGACACATTTTCATAAACAAATGAATAGTTCCTATCTAAAGGGGGGGGGGGGGAATTCAAAGAGGGTTGAACAAGGGGGAAATTACCTCACCACTTACGTCTCTAACTGGGGACTTTTGCCAGATATGCTAATGTGCTAAACATATAAAAATTGTATGGATGTTATGCTACATGTGCATTTGCTGCATTTTCCACCTGGCGAATTGTGCACCTAAGGATCCTTATAAAGGTAGCTTCTTTTTACCTGACTGTGTCTGGCTCATGATTTTAGGACCGGCAAAAGGGCATCAGTACAATAAGAAAATGAGCACTTACACTAGGTCTCCTTTAATCAGAAAGCTACAAAGATGCTTTCTGTGTCCACCTAGTTAAAACTCTCTGAAATTGCATATGATGCTCAAAATTGAAGATACATGCACACACTTTATTTAGGTATTAATGACCCCATCTCCTGCTTTTCTCTATAAACTCTTTCAAAATGTTTACAAATCCCATTTTTATCAGTGAACTTGAGGTTGCCTCCAGTTATGTGATTGTTTTGACCTGTGCAAGTCATAGTGTGACTGACAAAGACAGCACCATTCAACATCGTGACTTCTTAAAGCAGTTCTCTCCATCACGGCAGAAAACAAGCTTTATCAAACCATTTCCGTTGTGAATCGTGGAAGCGAGTTGACCTCAAGAACAAGTCTTCCTGGGCATCTCTGAAAGAGTTACTGTGCAGCAGTACCTGCAGAAGAATAAACTTCCCCTGAAACAAAATATTTTAAAACGGTCATAGCCACATATAAATACTTGTTTTCAGCAAGCATATACTGCATGTGATTAAACCAGCAAATGGGGTATCATGCTGCATCTGAATAAATCAACAAATGGGGTAGAAAAAGATTGGGATAGTGAAGGTTTTGGTGTCCAAAAGGAGATTGGAGGTTGAATAAGGACAGCAAACTAAAAAAAGCCAGACAAACTGGTGGAATGAGGGATGAAGCAAACTAGTGGAAATAGCAGTTATTTTGCATCATCCTGCAAAATTAATCTGAATTCAGTTTGATGGACCAGTATGTTGTAGTGCTTCTTTTCTGCTCAAAGTGGCTCAGTGCAGCCACACAAAAGGGTGAATCTCACTATAATATATGACATAAAATATTTAGGTTGGACGTGCCATATCTTCAAATCAGAAAAAATACACAGCAATGTTTTCTCTTGAATTTTCTCCTTAGTGTCCATGTAGCACATTTGTAATAATTTCCTCCACCACACACAGAGGCATACTTCATACCAGCTGTGAAAAATTGTTTTAAACTTGAGCTATAGATAAGATTATCTATTTGTAGGGAATGTGACTGATGCCGTAACTGTCAAAACCCCATGTTTTTGAAAATCCTGGTAATTCAGAATCTGCTTGAAATTGAGACAATAATAAAAGGTGAAATATATTAAAATTTAAAAGTACATTTGCAGCATTCACTTATTCACCTTTCCCTTTCCTGTGCTGGAAAAAAAGAAGAAAAATATTCAGTAAGCCTTCAAAAAACCTATTTGACATCAGAATATCTTTATGTGGGGTCACAGTAGGATAAAATATACTTGCCATTGACAATTACAGTTCTTGTTTGGTGAGGCATTTCCTTCTCAAGTTTTGCCACAACCATTGCATTTACTATACTGAGACTATATTCTTTCAGATATTTATTATTACTGATTATTTATTATTATTTATTACAGATACTTATTTTTACTTCTTACCAATAATCCTAAAGACAAACATCTCTGATTTAAATTCAATAGATTCTGTAATTGAAATAAATTTCAGTAAGAATATCTTGCAAATACACGGTAGCCTCAAGCAGACTTTAGAATCTTTGAGTCCTCTTGTCAACCTGTCTGCAGCTTGTTTGAAAGGGTCTTGCTTATGCTTGCCAAATGGCATTTGTGTGTGTAAGCCTTGGCCCCCATGAGGTATTGCCTGTGACATCTTCACTGGATGTGCCTTGTGAGCTTAAAGAGGGTGACCTGGAGGACTCCACAACCCACACGGACTTAGGAGTACCAAGAGCCTGCGGAAGTGTCGAAGGAGTAGATGGGTCTTCACCAAGTTGCGGCAGAGTAGATGTAGGCTTGTAATGGGGATCTGTGTCTGTAGAAATCTCCTGTAGCAGATGACAGGAACAACTTCAGGAAGATGTGAGACACTCTAAGATCATTTGGAACTGGTCACAGAGGGCAGAGTTATCTTCTTAAAATCACAGGCACTCTCTGAATTCATCCACTCAGGACTAGTGTTTGCCAGTGTCTTGCTTGTTCCAAAGATGTCAATTCTATTGACCATACCCCAGGAGTAAGTACCGTGCAATGGGTATCCCTCAGCTTTGCTCTGTAACTTCTCCAGACGACCATGGGCAGCAGTATATGGGAAACAGTTGTAGTTCCAGAGATTTCCCATCTTACTCTTCTTAACTGGAAAAAAGAGCTCTGGTGGATACAAGAGAAAGTAAGAGGTGACTGTTCAGCTTTTTATTTTAGGGGAAAAGGGAATAAGGGCACCTGGCTCTGTGTTCCACTCACCCTCCCATGAGTTTTTCCTTGGTTGCGGAAGAGGTGGAGTTGTGGCTGTGGAGAGCATATCTCTCCACTTCCTGGCAGGGCAGGCTGCTTCTAAAGGACAGTTGAGCATGGCAAGCAATACCTGGGCTGTCTGTTCAGAGCCAGGGGGATTCCCAGGGGGCTAGAGTGCACCTCTCCTGATTTCTGCTGACATGTCTGAGCAATAAGTTGTCCATTTAAAATAGGAAATAAAAGGTGTTGCAGAAAAAAAGAAAATTATTTTCATCTCTGAAGATTTTGGCTGAAAATGTTTGGATATATGACCAGTTGGCCTAAATGAACTCTCTCACTTGCCTTCTTCTCCAGATGCCTAAGTGGTGGCAGATCCACCCACCATTTGCACTCTATATGGCTCCTTCCCCGAAAGGAAATTAATGGATAGTGCTTGAGGCTCAGCATTTCTGGAAAATCAGGCTCAACTGTGGACTCTGCAGCCGAACTTGATGAACTACTATTTTAAACATTTTAGTTTTACAGGATTTTATTCAGATTTATTAGCATGATGACAAAAATATCTGTGTTATGTAAAAAAAAAAAGAAAGAAGAAAAAAATCCCCAGCACTCAATTGGCTTGATTCATTTTCCTATAGTATCTCTTGCAGTCCATCTGCTGAAAGGTGAAGCCAAAATATTTTAGAATTATGTTTTCATAGGGAATTCTCTGTTAATTAGTTATATCTCTCTGCCATGTGTAGCAATGGATGAAATCAGCTACTGTAATTTCATGAAAGGCAATGTTGGACTATTTGTTTGTATCAGCATAAACACTTTCTTACACACAGAACTCTAGTGGAGCAGGAGTGGTCCAAATAACATTTTATTTCAATGTAATGAGGACACACAGCTACTGCAGCATTGCAATTTCTTATTTTCTTGTGTCTAAAATTGTGGCCTTAGACAGCAGAAAGATCTTATGGACCCAGATTAATTTTGGCATACATTTTCAAATGCATTTTTGCAGAGTAGAGCTTAGCTTACTAAAGTTACTGTTAAGATCTTTTAATTTTCTAGAATAAAATAGTCTTCTCTGCAGTTGTATTTAATAGGCCAAAGTTCCACATCTACTAGTGTCATGAACTGCTGTTGGCAGTTCTTTTAATGAGGACACAGCGCTACCATACTGTGGGAGAGTGTGTTTTGTAATTGCAAATGAAATATTTCAACCTTTTTACCTTTTGATACCACAGAATATCCTGGGTAGCTGAAGACTGGCTTGTTTCCAAGGAGTTTTATTACAGTAGGAAAACATGGAATACCATTTAATATGCTTTTCATGTTTGTAATTTTTCTTCTTGCAAATAATACTGTGTTCCTTGGTAGCAGAGGTTTCCAGCCACAGATCCCAGTGTAAGTCCTTAAGTGGGTGCTTAATTGGCTTCCTCTTTTACCACGGAGAACATCCAAAGGGAAAGCAGGGACTAGGTGTGGGTCAGGGGTCCATGTCTACTGGCGGCCAGTGATCTGCACTAACCACAGGATAAATAACCACTGCTCTCTCCTAGGGTAAGATCTTCTCCTCCCATGCTTTGCTGCCATCACGGGAATGAGGAAAATGTGCCATGGCTTGAGATTAAGCTGTCACTGGAACTCTTAAACTCAGCATAGGAGAATCAAGAGGGTGAATCAAAAGACTTAACAAGTCAAAGAGATTTGCAAAAGGAGCATGCTTGTATCTGTATTCAGCTTCTCTCTTAGGGAAAGGGGGAAATGAAGGCCTCATCATACAACATTATTTTCAAAACTATAGAGAAAGAGGACATGAGAAATTCTTACTTCTGGTACTCCGTCCTGGGGAAATAAATGATCCTACATCTAGGACCCCTAACTTGTCCAATATACACTCCTAGGTCTACAGGTGAATACATACAATGAGAGATAAATTATATCAGAACAGGAATCAACAGTATTATACTGAAAACAGGGGCTAATGGTGCACAGCGTGATTTGTGCAACTAGTGATAACTTGCTTTGAAAAGAAATGATATTAGACCTTCAACATAAAAGGGATCTAAACATACCATTTTCATTGCTTTCAAGATGCCCTTTATACAGTTTTACACATATGGACTTGAGGTGGTAGATTAATTAAAAAATCAGTTTAAACCATGTGGGTAACTTTTCAAGTAGTGTTTCAAGTTTTTAGGAAACATGTGGGGAAAACAAAAATAAGATTAAGAGTAGTATATCTCCCCAGGTAGATAGAGAAAATGCTGACCTTGGCATCTGACTATGGTGGCATTTGCAATTTTCATTTAACATGTCCACAACCAGCAGCAAGGCCTACATGATGAAGGAAGTTTCTCAGTGTTTCTCAGAGGAAAATGATAAAACCCAATGGGACAAAACACCCTGACTCAGCAATGGAGAAATCAGGAACATAAAGAAACACAGGACAGCAGCACAGGAGCTCTAAAATCAGGTGCTTTTCATGTTTTAGGAGCCTTCCCCTTTCTGTATTTTTCTATAAGATACCTAATTCCATGGTCTGGTATAAGTTGTCTTTTACAAACCCAAACTCACTGTGTTTGTAGCTGTAAATCACAGAATTAAAAAAAAAAAATCTGGCACAATGTATGTGAATTAAAAATCTAATTAACTGATATATGTATGTGTGCAGAATCAGTGAAGCAGACTTCACACAAAAGTCATGTTAATTATTGGCTTCTGTGACACTCTAGATGTCAAACAATATCTGAGATACAGGAGATGCGTGAAGCAAACTCTAGTAATTGTATGGGGTTTGTCCTCTCATATTTGTCCTTTTTCCTCTTGATTCCTCCATTTCTGCCTGATTTCACCTTAGAATTACCAGAAGACTCCCAACTGTTTTTTCCTGTTGTTGCTGGAGTTGTTGGTTTTTTTGGAGTCTCTCTAGCAAGATATAATATTGTGAGTCCCTGGATGTTAACCGGATGGGTAGCATTAAATAAACATTGCCTTGCTGTAATATATCACTGCAGTAAAATATGAACAAGTGCAAACAATAAACAGTTAAAAAAAAAAGAAACAAAGTACAACACTTGCTGGTTTTAAATGCCTAGACTTTAACTCTTTTCCATTTTTTTCCTTTCACTTTTTCTTACTGTATTTTGCATAAGGTAAGAGCTGGAGCTCTAAAGCAATAAAAAGAAAATATGTTCCTGGACTTCCTTAAATGTCAAGAAGAAACAAACTAAGGGCATAAACCAGATGTCTTGTCCATTGGCCATGTCCCTTGTGCATTGTTCCTCTATAGTGACAGGGCTATGCTCTGCTTTTGGAGACTGGCATCCTGCTCCTGAAAAGCAAAGCTAATTAAACCAGCTGAATTTAAGTTCTTGTACCAGTCACAGACAATTCAGAGTTTTCTTTGAGTTTTTCACTAAATAGTTACCTGAGATTGTATTGGTAGAACTTTTTAAAGAGCTATGTGGATGAATGTCAGTAGTCTGTAAATATTCACTATGCACACTGTGTTGCATACCTATGATAGATCTAACCATTTGCAGTGGGCTGATTTTGCTCTCTTATTAGGTGAACATGTAGATGCCTTTGATGTGATTACTTCCATGTGCAAATTTAAAAATTTGTCTCCTTGCCACTTATGAGGCAACTGCAAATTTCTTTTCATGAAAATTCATGTCAGTAAAATTGAATTACATAAGTGATTTAGAAATGCCAAATACATAATTTAAAGATACAAAAGAGCATTCAAAGGCTCCCCTGCCCATCCATCAGTCTAT
>NC_138822.1:61349549-61477049 GCF_965178545.1 Coloeus monedula
ATTAGCTTTTTGGTACTCTTTCTGGCATACCTGGTTCTGGATATGGGGTGCATCTTGGAGGTGTCTTACCCCCCATCATTTCACTCTAAACAGTGAAAAATTTTCAAGTGCTTCTATTTTGCACCTTATTTTGTATTTATTTAAAATACAATAGACTCAAGAATGGCTGGAATTCTGCTTAAATTCAGTGTTTTCGCTGTGGTTCCTGGTTTTAATATTCAAAAGATGATTTTGCCTCTAGAGTTTTCAAGTAATTTTAGATTGTAATATTATTCAATGTGCTTTTGTGCATGCTGCGGTGCTTATGTTACTTGTATTAAAAATTATTTAAACTGTGCATAGAGACACTGTACTTCTAGACTCAGAGATGGAATACTGATACTGGTAGCAGGCCTATGAATCCTCAGCTGGAATGCTGTAACTTATGTGACTGTGTGCTGCTTAGCCATCACACCATGTAAGAGAACAATTGGCACTGTAAGATTTTTCAGTTGGAAGCTGCCCATCTCCATCACTGATGTGGGCTCCAGCACAAAAACAAAATTTCAGGCAGAGGCAGAAAACGCCAGAATTGAAAGAGCCAGTAGAAAATGAGAAAGCCTAGTAATAACAGAAAGGAAACTACAAAACTCTCTTCATCACTTTTATAATAAAATATAAACAAGCATATTGATTTAAAAACCTTACAATTTCTGTCTTTTGTAAATTGAGACAATTGCACTCTTTTGCATTAAAATATGTTATCCGTCCAAAAGAGCAAGTATGGTCTTATGCAACTAATATCTGCTAAAACGTACCTGACTGCATTGGAAATGTTGCAGTAGATTGGTATAGCAGAGAATAATGAACCGCTGCACCCCATTGAAATGTAATTACACAGCACTCTTGTTCTTAAACCTATAAGGTGAAAGAAAGATGAATAGTGAAAGTAAAAATCGCTGACCCTTCAAAGTTTAATTTACGTTATGCATTCCCTCGCCCTTCTGATAGGTTTTAGAAAGGTCATAATTTAGGGTATTTTGCAGTTGATAAATGATCTGTATGTTTGTGTTCACACGCACCGATTGATTTGTTATAGCCAAAATATTGTTTCTATAACAACCTGCAGGTCCTTAACTAGGCAAACAGCAGATGAACAGGAATCCAAGTGGGAGGTGAAGCGAAATCTGATCCTCCTCAGAGGATGGGGAGCAGGAGGAGGAGAAGGGAGAAGAGGAGGAGGAGGAGGAGGAAGATAAGGATGAAGAAAAAGAAGAAGGGGAAGAAGTGATTTTATGGGGATAGTGGAGGTTGTGAAAGTGAAGGGGGTGGCAGCAAGTTGCCTGGCTCTGTCCTTGCCCTTCTTTGCTCCTACTGATTTTCCTCCCCTGGAGCTCCTCTGCTCTCCTGGGCCTTGCGTCAGCAGACAACAGAGTCTTTGCAACTCAGATTGCTCCCACCGTGCAAAGGGCTGTTGGGGCAATTTTCCCGCCTTTCCAGCCTTGGATGAGGCTCCTGTTTCCGGGCCCAGTTGATGCATTATGCATCAGGGCTGCCGGCAACTGACAGCCCCTCAGCCAGCGTCTACTTGAAAAGCAATGGTGCTAATCAAAGTCGACACATTTGAATGTCCAGACACACACACAGAGAAATTTACTAATCAAAAAGTGTATTTCCTAGGGCTGTCTCCAGAGAAATCCGCAGGAAGAAATTGGAATAATTTATTAGCTTACAAGTTTTCGTTGACAGTTAGCCCAAGGCTATTTATCTCTGTAATAGAGAACGTCTCCAATGTGGCAAAATTGACCAAATCAAACAGCTTTGATCAGAAAATGAATCTGGCAAGGCTGTCTGTCTGTGGGTCCCAGGGGAAAGGTGGGAAACAAACAAAAAGATTTAACAAGTGGTCAATAGGAGAAAGAAAGAGAGAGAATTTGCAGCCTGGAAAGTCAGAAGCCTGCAGAAATCTGCACAAACACGGAAATGAATTACGGGAGATATGAATTATGTCTCACATCTTAGCATTTAGCATGGTACATGTGCATAACTGGAGTTATGCGGCCCAATATGATTCTTGCATTGAGGTGATGATAAATAACTGCAGGAGGGGGAAAACGTTTTAACTTCTCCTTAAAGGAAAACAACATACAGAGAATTCCATATCTTCCATACCAGAACACTGGTACCTTCACTGCAGTTTGCCCGTACTGTCCATTAGTAACACCTGCTTTACCACAAAGAGTCTGAGTCCCACAGACTCAGTATGTTGAAAGCCATCACAAAACCAACACCAAATTCTGTTTCAAGGGAACCAGAATGTGTTTCAACTGTTTCACTGCACAATTCAGATGTTGTTTAACCATCTTCCTGTTGATGACCAAGACTTTTAAAACAAAAAATAATAAAATGTAAGAACTTAGGGATAAAATTGAAAGAAGTATAGAGTTTTGATTTATGTAATAAATTAGACATGCCTTCTCTTGTAAAGAAAATTTTTACCAGTCAAAGATCATCCTATAGCAGAGAATACAGAGGAGAAGGTTCAGGATAGCAATTGGAAGCTTTTACATTGCCACAGTTCTATTTTTATATTACTTAGTACTCTCTGTTCCCAGTAATCCATGTGAAATATCAGATAATAATATCTATGAGGGAAAAACTTCATTCTCTTTTGGAATTAAAGTGCTTTGTGATAATTAGATATAGATGCCTCAGATGGCCATTACATTATTATACTATATTCTCAATGCATCACAGAGAACAGACTAAAGGACTGTGTGCTGGTTCCCTTTTTCTAGGAATTGCAACATTTCTTCCCTGGTAGGAAATGGATTTATTTATTCAGATTCTTGTGCTACTTGCTTTAAGCAGGAAAAGGTAGAAGTAATGTCTCTCTCTCCTAGGAAATGTTTTGGATTATGTTAAAGAAGCAAAAGTGCAAGCCGTCTTAACTTAATAACAAAGGATCAGCAATTTTATTTTGCTTATATTGGTGAATTGAATAAGCAACCTGCAAAGAGAAGCACTCAAACAAGTTGAGATTGAAAGCACTCCAGAAAGCAACCACGCAGCCTAGTCAGATACCCAACAGGAAACTGAAGGCGACAGGTTACTTTCTCACTTCTTTTCAGGCCATTTTATGGGACTGTAAGTCCTTGCACCTGATCTATATTGTTACATACACTTAGAGAGATCAGTAGGGAATTTATTTATTTATCACTGTTTGAAGTGATAATTTTATCAGTTTGAGGAGAAGAGAGAAGCTGGCCTCTTGAATGTTGTTCATCAAATTCGGTTTTGAATGCTTTTGTATTTTTATGAATCTTCAATATGAGCTATTTTTGTACTTGGAAAAATGGAAACTTGAGTAATTGATAGTCTGAAGATGATTGGCACCATATAAGGTAGTCTTTGATATCACTGGGCTGGATCATGAACCCCTTCATTATTTCTTAGACTCTTGTGAGGCAAGGAGGACTTTTGCCTTATTAAGACATCGGCAGTATTTCATATTTTCATTGTAATATGTTCCTATAGCAGACTAAAACAACATAAAAATGGATTAATTAGCGTTTCTATGTAATATGTTGAAGTTCAGCATTTTCATGGCCTGGCAATGTAAGAGGCAGAATGGTCTGAGTGGTAAAGCCAAAAAAAACATTTTTTCCAATCCCTCCTCTTCCACTGGCTTACTGTTTTACAGTTTACTGTTTTATAGGACCCAAGAAGCATGAATATTTCAGCTGCTGAATATTCACGATTATGTCTGCAATCAATATGCTCTTTAGTTTCTTAGCTTCTCCTGTGAGATCTAGGTTTTCTATCTCAAGATGCAGTACCTGAATTTGCAGATATTCTAAAACAGATTTCCCTTTGCAAGTCTTCATTTGAATTTTCCTTTCTGTAAACCAGAACCATATGCTTTACTTTTTCTTTAAAAGGCTATGAGTGCTACACATAAGAAATATTATATAGGCCTTCACTCAACCCCACCTGGAAAACAAGAGCTTTTCCACTGGCTTTTGCAGAGTTTAAATCAAGACTTGTGAGAGCTAAGCTTTATTTTAGAAGCTGCACTCAGGATGGTGGAGATACTCCCATATATATGTGATAGGATGGATCCTGATAAAAGATAGAGATGGGATTTATTTGATGCACTGCAGATATCTGCTTCTGCTCTGGAGAAACAGGCAGGCTTTAGGTTTGAGTCATTGTAAAGCAACAGTCTAAAAGATGTTGGATGAATTGAAAAACAACCTGTGTTCACCAGCAGAGGTACAGGTAATCAAGGATTAGATCTTGAAAGTTAAGCAAGTAAAACTGAATGGAAATTTCTTACTATGGGATCAATACGGAACCTGCTGATGATAACTGTATTTGCTTCCATACTTACAGCAAGTAGCTAATGTAAGACTGGTAAGAATGGGATCACATATTTAATTGTCCAGTAGACAGGGTCCTGAAAGGTCTTGGTTTTCTATATGTGGTGTATTCAAAACTCTTTGAGGCAGCCCTGAAAGTCGCACTAGAGACAGCCTTAGCTTTATCTGTTTTGCAGAAACAGAGGCTGAAGGGTTATTGCTCTGTAGAGCTTCCTGATCTGCAAAAGTGGGAAGGAAGGTGCACATCTCCTCTCCCTGGGATCCAGTGATAGGATGTCTGGAAATGTTCAAAACTGCACCAGGGGAGGTTCAGACTGGACATTATGAAACATTTCTTTACCAGCAGATAATCAAACACTGGAATGGGGCTCTTAGAGGGGTGTCAATACCCTAAGCCTGTCACTCTTCAAGAGGCATTTAGACAATGCCATTAGTTACATGATTTAACTTTTGCTCAGCCCTGAAGTGGCCAGGCAGCTAGACTAGATGATGAATACAGGTTCCTTCAAACTGAAAAATTATTTTCTATTCTATTCTATTCTATTCTATTCTATTCTATTCTATTCTATTCTATTCTAATTTATACTGATACCTCAAACCATAAAACAGCAAGACTCTGTAAGACTTTCAGTTTGATTTCTGAGTGCAACTCAAGATGCTAAAGATAATCTTTGGAACCCTGGATGATGTGATGATCTACTTGAGGAATGATGTGATCCTCAAACCTTCAGATAACAAGCCTTTACTTTTTTGCTCCTCTCTTTTTTCTGGATTAATATCATCACCGATGTCCTACCAATTTCTTTAAATGAAATTGCTGAAATGCTTTGATCTAAGGAAGAGAGAAACCAAAGAAAAAAAAGATGCAAACCCAAACCCAACCCAACCAACCAAAACAAACAAACAAAAAATCATCTCTGTCTAGAAACAGTTGAGAAACTTTAAAATGGGGAATGTGAATTAAAGAAAAATTGACAGGTTTCTCTTTTTCTTCTTTTCACACCAATTTTTTTCTGAAACATCCTCTTTTATATAATCATGTTTGCAATGAGACTAATAACTGGTACAGTGCAAAAGCCTGCAAGAAGTAGAATATTTGTCCTCTGCCACTTCTGGCAGCTCTGTCCAGCCCAAAACTTACCTGGCACATTCATCTGTGCCCCTCTGATGGTAGTGACATGGCCAGGACAGTACTGTAGACTTCAACATTTTTAACCTGCAGAAATACATTGACTACATTTTCTTTCTTGTCAGAAGAGAAATGCACATTGTCAGATACCAGCCAAAGTGTTGCCACTTTGTCTCCTGTTTATCCTGACAGGAACTGTACTACTGCTTTTTGTGTTCCCTCCTGGGCTGAAAGAATGGGAAAATTTTCTCTGGATGGAAATGTCTTCTTCCTCTGCATAAAAAGCTGATTTTTCTTTTCAGCTGGCCTGTTTGGAGCATGGCATTAATTTTGCAAATTAATGTTTTCTTGTCAGTATGGTATTTGGATTTCTTTTATTAATATTACGCTTCCCAATCCCTACCCCAAAGACAGAGGTGGGGTACACAAATCTTCATCAGGATGTCCTCGGTGCTGTGTCCTAGGCTCTGGTGCGCACCGGAAAGGGACTATGAAATCTTGAACTGGGCAAGGTTGGATGATATTGAAAAGGGTGATTGTTCTGGGATTAGTAGGTCTGTGCACAGCTTTAATCTCATTTTTGTTTTAGTTTACTTTGCTTTATTATGTTATTTTATTGAAACCATTTTTTGAGAAGACTTGCCTTAGTTTTTACTAGTCTTGAACAACTATCAGTTTCTCCCATTGTGATTTTACACAGCAATATTATCTAGATAAATTGGTAAATTATGTCAAATGTCTTAATTTATGTTTCAATCTGATCTACCTGATCTTGAAAGACTTTTAATAGAACATGGTCTCATATTGTTCTAAAACAATAATGCAGTTCTGAAGAAAAGCAACCTTAAAAATCTAACTCATAGCAAATTTGTGATTTCTAGCAAGGGACATTCAAACAGAGTTTGTCTTCATGAATTCAGCATATTTGCAGAGAAAACATGCCTGTAAGACATTTTGATGTGTTTTTTAATGTAAGTTATGTTATCCTGTGATACTGTGGTAGCCTGGGATTTTGGAGAGTTAGTCTTAATGTGGCTTGTAACCTAGTACGGACTTATGGCAGACTTTATGGACCTGTAGAATTCTAGAAATGTCTTCTTTCTTGCTGAGGTCTAAGCTGCTTTCCCCATGGAACACCTTTCTGTTTTTAACTTTTCATAGTGTCCAGACCACCCTGACATGAGCTAAGCAGGGATTCCAGGTGTTTTTAGTAACACTAAACTGTAATCCCTGTGTACATATAGGGTCTCCCCACTGAAGGCCCTTGAGATCAAAATTTCCTTCTCTTCACACTTCAATAGTGCATTGGTCTAATCTGCTTCTGGGTGTGATATAAAACACAGATCCCGTACAGGCTCTTATTCTTCACAGAAGAACACAGTGGAGAACAAATTAGGACAAACTGATTTTGAAAGCAATGGCAGAGCCAGTCCCAAGTAGACTTATCATGGGGCACAGGGCAGTGAGGCATGGACAAACATGCAGTGCTGGACAGACTTTGAACACACACAGATCCAAATGCCCAGACTTACTGGGAGGGCTTTTTACTCACTGGTCTTGCAGGAAGGTGGTGCAAACACAGCAGAACTCACTGCCTACTCCTCCAGTGGCATTTTACAGGAAGATACTGAAGGCAGTTGCCTCTGGCATCTTTGACTCACCATGTATTCCCATCACCTCTGAGACATGGAGTGCAGAGAGGTTTTTTTTTTATTTTGTAGGAATACAAACAGGTACAATAGATAGAGACACAAGACCAGATGCTTTCTGAGTAGGCACTTCTCTCTATGTGTTTATTTCCATGGCATGTATTTCAGTGGAAGGAAAATGAATTTATTTGGCTCAACCTTTGGATTTTGTGCATTTATTTGTTTACATTTGTTTCCCTCTTTCATGCTACTAATGTATTTTCACTTCATTAGCAAATGCTCAGCCCTTCATAGGTACTAATGTTATATGAATTTTTTTCTTGGTACTTTTAGTCAGCTTCCTAAGCCACTGTTCCAGGAGACATGATGGCTCATATTGGTATTTTCTACATATAGACCAAAACAGAAGTGTTTGAGAGAAAGCCTTCCTTATAATAAAGAAAGAGGGATTCTGCCTCATTCTATTTAAAAATAAACTTTAAAATGTATTATTTTTACATGAGCAAGACTTCTTCTCTGAGGTCTCTCATGTACTTCTGGCAGCAGATGCTTTCCTGGCAGCTTCTTTCTCAGACGTTTGGTCGTTATCCTCCAATGTCACCCAGATAACTATCACCACAGGCAGGAAATCACTCATGAATCATGACTTCTGTGCATCTCTAGGACCTCAGATCTCCTCTGACCTTAAGCACTCTCTTCAATGCCATTAAATAAATTAAATGTTTAAATTACCTATATTAGCTTTAATTGTATAATTATAGAGTCAATGAGAAATAAATCTGTAAAGGGGAAAGTCTAATCTAAAAAAGGACTTGCCCTCACTTCGAAGTGAATGAACATGCCAGTGGAAGTGATAGAGGCCTCTGTAGGAAATCAGCTTATATCAAATTTAATCTACTATAATAATATGATATAAACAATACCAGATTTTTTATCTGAGAGCAAATGTCCTCATGTTATTTCAACGTTTTATGTCATATCCAGGAGAAAACAGCAGCTTTTATGCACTGGGATGAGGATGTAGTGAAAGCCTTCCTCTGAGACACACACAGATTCCAGGCAGAGGTCAGGGGATGAGAACAAAAAATAAAAGTTCTACTACTACTAAAAATATCTTAAAATAGATCTTAATTGTTTCAACATAAAGAGTGGAATTAGAAGTTTAATTTAATGTAATTAAGTTTAATTAAGTTGGATGAACTCAGATTTAATTTAAACCACGCTCTTTCACAATGTCAATAGCACTATCTCATATCTCCATTTACCTGTAAACTGTCCCCATGAATAAACGTGTTGGGAAGATGAGTATCCAGATTCATATTGCCTAAGGATTAAGTTATAGGAGATTGAATGTGGGGTCAAGACTAGACCTTATTTCCCTTTGTATAGGGCTCTAGGTGCAGGCACGTCCCAGGGAGTGATGGGGAAACTGTGCATCAGCAAAGGCAACTTGCAGGGGATACCAGGAGCTCAGTCCTTTGCCTTTTTAATTTCCCTTCTGCAGTTCAAGACCACCTTGCAGGATGGATAGGAGCTGTTGGAGCTCTGGGCAGGCTGCAGAACAGAGAACCAAGTGGATGAGAATGATGTGTCTTGTGAGAGCTGGCAGCAATACCTCTGTATTTTCCAAATAGTATTTGTCTTCAGTTTTCTTCTATTACACTGGGGACTTACTGCAGCTGGCCTCCATGTCTGAGTGGTTAATAAAGTTGATTTACACCGTTTATTTCTGTCAGGAGTCCATCAAGCATATTTTATTTTGCCTCTGGTAAGTCCCCAGTTTGTTACTCTATAGTCTGCTTCCCCAGACTCATCGATTCCGTAAAAAGAAAAATATCATTACAACATATTGCCAAACTAGCCATTCACAAAGGAAAGAAGTGCATTTATTCTTAGCACCTACAAACAGTTAACTCTGTTTATGTTGGCATTACTTTTTCATTGGTAAGATATACGTGGAAAAAGTGTGTAATGTGCAACTCATGCTGATTACAGTGATTTTGACTCGAAAGTTGGGGTGTGGGGTGCTGTAGCTTGGTTTGCCAATTGGTTTAAATAAAAATTTTATTAAGGAGGAAAAAAGGCTTCCTTCCCTTCTCTATGAGGTTTTTGCACCTTCAGGTAAAATTTCTAATGGAAGGGTTTCTTTCTTCCTTTAGCTGTGCTGCAGATTTTTGCTGATGATTCTCCCTCGTGCTGTGCTCCCACCCTCCAGGAAGAGTGGGAGAAACATCTCTCACAGAGAAAGAGGAGAGAAGAGTTACCACTGGCACCTGCAAAGCTGGGAATTACAATAGCCAAGACATCCTATAGCAACAGGGGTGAAGAAACTCTGCTGTCTCCCCACACCCAGCAGCTCCTGGGAATTAGGATCAGAGTTTTATAAAGACAAACTGTCATTGCATCACATATACTGAAAAACAAATTGCAGGGAAGCTGGGCTATGAATTGATTCTCATTGATTAAATTCTCATCTCGGTGTGCTGGAATAGTGTGGAAGATCCAAAGGATCCTGTTGCATGACAGGTCTACATAAATCCAAGGATTTATGTCAGTGCTTTATGGAGCACATCGGGAATATCCAGTTTTGTGTCTATTTGAATATAAAACTGTGGTTTATTTTCAAAAAAAAATTAGTTTTTTTAAGTTTTAAATGACATTAGTAATTTAAGACTCAGGATCAGTAGGGTATGTAATTAGTCTCACAAAGATCTTTCCAATGTCCAGAGTGATGTTTTTTGGCAAATAAGATTATAAATGGAATAAGGAGATATTAAAAAAAAGCTAACTTATCTCTCAGAAAATTAGATTCATCCAGATAGTTTAAATGACCTATATGCAAACGTTTGCTAAATGTTTGAAATACTGCAAGGGTGTACAGGAGGGGTCACCAAAAGAATCCCTTTCCACTTGCATTCAGCTGCCATGCCCAGGTAACTCACGGCCAAACATCCAAAATAAAACACACACATATCTGAAGCCTGCAACAAAGAATGCCTAAGAGACCTCCAAGTGGGCTCTGATGGAAACCAGATGCACACAACAAACACCTCAAAGCTCTACCCGTATAGGTCCAGGGGAATATGGCCTTCAGGAGACAGAGCAAAGCTGTGCTTTCATGCAATGTTTCACATTAAGCATGGTGTTAATCCTCATGAAGTCCCTTGGCTCAAACACAGCAAGGCCTAGGTGAAAATATAAGCTGTATTTTTTCATGCCAAAGTTGTACTTATTGCAATTGTTTCTGAGGATGGTTTGCTATCTTCTGTGGGAGCTGAAAGATGCTGATAGATATCAATACCTGCAGGATTTTGTCAGAGCTTGATCCGGTGCTGCTTCCCTTCACATGTTGATGGATACTTTCCATCCATCCTCATGTTGCACTGTTCAATTATCTTGTGCTGGGATGCCAACAAATAAGCTTGACAATGCTGAAGCTGCTAATGGATGAATTGATGTCCCATCATACTGATCAACATTACACAGCTCTTTTCGTTGTCCATGGTAAAATTAATGTGTTATCTAGACTGCATGTTTTGCAAAGACTCAATGCTTCTGCTTATGTACAGTTTCTTGCACAATGGAGTCCTGGGCTGGTTTTTTATTTCAGGTGCTAGGTTATTACAAGAATTGCATATACTCCATTATTACAAAGAATGGATAATAAGAACAGTGAATAGATTCAAATGAAAAATAACTGAAAGCAAAATGAAAATTGTATTCTACAAAGCTGAAGGAGCAAATGCTAATGTGGTGGGATTGACTAAACCTAACCAATAGTGGATGATTAGATTGTACCTCTAGCAAGGCACATTTGCCATGACTGTTTTGAGGATAGTTTACTACCTTTGGTTGGAGATGAAAAATAATTCTATATATCAATACCAGCAAGACTTTGTGAAAACAAAGGCTTGTTTTATTTTTCATGTGAAAAATGTTGATTTCACTGCAATTTTAGAAACCCCAGAATGCTTGAATGTTTAAAGTTCTAAAAAGATACAGGATAAAGACAGCAGTGCTGTCATCAACCTCGCACAAATTCAAAGGTTCTGGGATTTACCTAGCTTCTCAAGAAAATGGCAGTCTCAAATGAACTATGAGTACTTGCTTACTTAAAAAAGGTAGATTTGGAAGAGATACATCAGAATTTTGTCTAAAACACTTAGCTAAATTTCAGTTATTGGCAGTCAGAAAATCCATTAATATTTTTTGCTCATTTCTGTGACTGGTGGTGAAATAATTAGTAAAGGCAAAGGTTGCTATTGTTCTGGAAAAAAATTACTTGTTGCCTTAATTTTGTTCTGGTTTTGTGCAACAAAGAGCATTCTTTATTATATATTGTGGTTTTGTGGTTTGAGCTCTGTAGCAAATAGAACTTTTTGCAGTCCTGTAAAGTTCAGTTAAGTCTGAAGTGAAAGTTACTTTGGAACATCTCTAACTTGCATGATTGCTCACATAACGGATCACCAAAGGACTTCCTGGTGATGGAATCTTCATAGAAGGTAGATTCTCCCACTCCAACTGGCTTTTCCTGAATTAGTTCTTTAATGAATTAGACTCAAATAAGGACAACTTTTTTTGCATTGTGGAGAGGGGTTCTGTGAGCAGGAAAAGGATGGAGAAAAGGGATTTTCACAGAATAGATGATCACTTAAGGCAACAAAGCTGAAGGGCAGAATATGTATGAATGTCTGTGTGAAGTCCGTAAGTGAAAGACAAAGAGAGAGGGAGAATGAGATGGAATATTGAGGACAGTTAACCAGATCGATGATGTGCACATACCAAAACTCCACTAGGAAAACCACTTTGATTTGCCCCCTTTTCCCTTTTCTAAATTCTTCAACACTGAATATTGCCAGTTTGAAATCTGTGAAAATTTGGCTGACTGACAAAAATATGATGGAAGATCTTTGTCCGAGCCAGTGCTATTTCTGGCTAATAGCTGCTCTACAAAAGTCCACCATTCAACCAACCCAAAATCCAAATCTGTCTCCAAAAGGCCACTTTCCCACTACAAAATGGGAGACCTGAACAGGTTATGACTTCTAACATTATGTCATCTATGCATATAAGCAGAGAAATGCTTACATGAAATTTTGTATCTAATGAATATTCTCAGAAAGTAAAGAGGGAAAATGAGAATAATTTTAGATAAATTAATTTTGGAGTTCTCAAAGGAAGAAAGCTTAGAAAGAGATGATTTTGAAAAGAAACACTGCCACTCATGTTCGCTTCACAAACCTGTCAGGAAGATTTGAAAATCAGATGCTAGGAATCTGAATTTTGGAACACTTACAATCTGTATCTACTTCTGAAAATCCTGGCTGAAGTGTTTTCTTAAAAATTAATTATCTTCACCAATACAAGAGGTACTTGGTGTTTTAGTATTTTTATGAAACATTATTGACAAAGCCATGGTGTTCTAAATGGTTACTGTAGGTTTTGGCCCTGTGGAGGAGCAAATCTTCTTGCTCCCAACCCAAAAATTTCATAGTATTGAAGAAGATTTTTCTGTCATCTTCCCCAGGACATCTCTGCTTTATAGTACTCCAATGTCTAGGCTATTGTTACCGCAATATTTAATTTTTTTAAAGAGTGGACCTGTGTGCAAATAGAAACAGGAAAGAATAAAGTGCCCTTGTGCTAAGACACTCTGCAGGATTGTACCACATGCTATCTATGTGGTATGGGCTCCAAGGCATTGATATGATGTGATCATCCCTGTGTTTACATAAATGTCCCAGGCAAGTAGAAAGTGTACAAACTGCAAATGCAGAGAATCCTGTTTTATAACAATGATGAGAAGCCTGGTGGAAGTTTAAACCCTCAGTCAAGAACTAAATGAGAGATAAACTATGTCTTTCTGTATGGAACCTGCATTAGAGGCTTTACCCAACTCAGGAGAAGCAACCTCAAACTTGACTATCTTTCTTTGTTGGGATAAATGCAGGCATTAGTATTTCTCTGCTTACTGCTAACTTGTATCATACAAGAATTAAGATGATATTTTATTGGTCCAGGCTTTTGGACACAAAGACAGACACGTTAATCTGCATGGAAACCACCAATGGGAAACAAATTCTCTATGGTTTGTTTATCTCATATTTGTGCCTTCTGCAGTAATATCAGACTGACATGGGCAAATATATAATTTTTAAAGAGGGGCAAGTGAGAGGAACAGTCTAATAAACATTGGTCAGTAATGACCACTGGTAAAACTTTTGCAGGTTTCTTTGCAGGTTTTTGCAAAACTTCTTTTGTCTTTTTGCAGGAAGGCAAGATCTGTGCCACACTGGTAGTCCCACAGTCCATCAGTTCAAAGCACAAGGAAACAAATGGCGTAAGTCCCAGACAGATTAAACCAGAATGCCAAACATGAAAGGAGGAACATTTCTGAAGTTCACTTATCTTACTAACACTCTTTGCTTTGGAAAAGTATGTCCTTGCAAGGGAAAACGTACTGCTGAATGAGTAGGGGTTTTGTATGCATACTAATCGTCTGTTTTATTCACTTATTACCTTTCTTCACCTTGTTTGTCTTTCAAAATTGTTTGACACGCTTTTACAGGAAAGACGACAGTTAATCTATGTGGTTCACAGATTGAAAGCAAGAATTAAAGGCACCATTATGATTTTCGGTGCACAGATTTTCCTGGCTACTGTCTGATAAATATTTAGTTTAATTTAGGAGAATAGACCTGTCTTTGAAGAGCAACAGTGAGAAGGGAAATGTTCTTAATTGAGGAGAGATTTTATTTTAAACAATAAGGAGGAAATATAAATGCAAAGAAAAATATTAAGAGTAAAATCAAGTTGATGAAGACAAGTTGAAACAAGAAGTTGCCATTAGCTGAAACACTAATATCTAGATTTGATAACTATTGAGATATGAGGAAACCTGTTTGTGCTATAGAGCCAGAAACTAGACTACCTGATTCTCCCTGAAGCTAATATCTAAATATTTATGAAGATGTAGCAAGGCTCTGTGAAAATATAATAAGATAATGGAACACATTTGGGTGGTTTTGGCAAAAAGATTGTTCATTAATGTTATTGATGTACACTGGAAGACATCTGATGTGAAGTTCATAATTGAAATGTTACAAACACTTCAGCATATGGATCCTTCACATTCACTTAATTGCCAGTTTAGTAATAATTTTATGTAATGAGGAATTATTAATAATACGTGAAATATTAAATTGACGTAATCACCAAAAAACATAATATGACATCCACTGTGCAAAGGATGTTATAATTCCAGGTGTCTTTGTTATATTTTAAACAAGTAATATAACTGGTCGAATTCCTCTTTCAAAACTATTGACTCTATAAAGTAATACTAATTTTTTTTTATAATTGTCTTTAAAGGTAAGGCTATTAATCAGGTATTCTTTTTTTTCTCATCCTTCACATCCCTTATTAGCATCCAGTTATGACAAAAAAACTTGACAAATGATCAATAACAAACTGCCTTGCAGTTTTGTGGTGCAAGTCCCGCTGTGAAATAAATCTCTGTATGCTGATTCTTTGATTATGTAGGCAGATACCAATACCCTGTTCAGATGGGTGAGAAGAGGGGACCAAATTTGTCTCTTTCCCACTTGCAGTTTAATCGTTGTGGAAGATTGTGGTAGTGGGGCAAGAGATCTTTTATCTCCAGCACACCAATAAAAATCTCCCCTAAGTTTGCAATTACTGAAAGTCAATAGCCTATTGGTATGAGAAATGTACTCTTCGAGGACAAATGTCCACAACATAGTTATCACCTCTATTGCCACACAGAACAGATTGAGCAGGCACAGAGAATGTCAGGCACCTCCCCAGGTAATCCTCGTCACGGCAGGATCGGCGCACACTGATGTGGGGACCAGTGAAGTGTGCAAGGCCGCTCATTCTCTGGGAGCCCTGTCTAGTCTATGACTTCATTTTCCTGAGTCATTATTCTGACACATCTCATGGGCAACATCTTCAGTGAGAGAAAAGAGCCAATATGAGTTTTTACTTAAACTGGTATAAATCAAGAGAAACCCTAATGAAGCCAATGACTTTCCATACAAACTCATAAGAGCAAGAGGTAAACTGAAGCTATTAATGAACAACGAAATAGAAAGCAAAGTCTTCAATTCCAGTTTACTTCACTTCAGTTTTAAGTGGGGAAAAAAAGGAATTGAAGTTCTCTAGTTCACCTGATCTGGGAGCTGGAATTGTGAGACTTCAATTTTGATGTGTAAAATTCATTGTGTGCACTTGTCCAACTAAAAATATCGACAAACCAGAATTACTACATGTGCCTTTAGCTCTTCTGCTGCTTTTTCATAAATCTTGTATCAATGAAAAACTCTGGTTTAAACTGAAAGGAAAAAGATCTGTATATTTACTGGAAGAAGGCATTTTCCAAACATAATTTAAAGAAACTAGATGACAAACATGAAAAAGTAAATTGAAGATCAATTTTATTTCTATTTTAGGTGGACACTACTTTCAAAAGTTAATAAGCTTTGGATAAAGGACATCTCACTTTGTGCCTAAGGAATGCTCCATTCCAAATTTTACTCTGAACAATCAGTGAGTCTTCACAGGGCAACAGTTGTATGCAGAAAGATTCAGGACTCGAGTTTATTCATTATTTCGTACTTCCGTGGACAATTTTTAAATAAAAACTTACAATAAAATATGAGTTTTAGTACTTCCAATGCCTTGTAAAATACTCAGTTATGGGATCTGAGCAGTTGCTTTCTGATTTTCTCCCTGGAAAAATCTATATAGAAATCGTGTAAACTATATTTAACAGCAAATACAACACAGCCCTTAGAGAGATCATGCATATATGTTTCATAAGGGAGATCAAATGAATTATTTGTACAACCCACTGTAACAAAGCAAGGAATTTTTCAGGCTATGTAAAAAGTCTGTGCTCTTCGGGTGATATAATTTCAGTGCTGGTACATATGCTATGATTTGATGAATTGCAATAATTACTATGTGCATTGTACTCTTCCCTTCTTGTTTTCACATTTGCAGATTTTTTTCTGTGAGGCTTACTAATGGTTTGTGTTTTAACCAATTTAATACCTCTTTTCTTAAAGCATTTAGAAGCATTTGTTTATATAAAGAAATTGCTGTTGAACAGGCAAAAGGATCTATTTTAATATTTTAGAAATCAGCAAAATAGTACTGAAGAAAAACAAAGCATTACATATTGTGAGAAATGGTACAACAGAGTATCTTATTTCATATAAAATGTATTAAGCAATGGCAATCATTTTAGGCAAATGTTTATTTTTTATTTGATCACTGAGCAAGAGAGAGCTTCATTCATCTTCATTTCTGCATTTTTAAATCCATATAATTTAGTTCATACTCGAGAATTAAGCTGAATGTTAATAATTTTCCTTTGTGTATTGTGAAAGACAAAATATTTTTCTCTTTTTTTTCTGTTTTGTTTTGCTTTTGCTTCTGCTTCTGGCTTTGTATATAGTGAGGGAAGCATGATATCAAAGAAGACATCTACAACAAAAGTAGCAGTAGGAGATGGCTCTAATGCTCCTTTTCCCCTCATGAAAGAAGAGAGGAAGACTTGGAAAGGGAGTGAAAGTGTAAAAGGAAGCAGTCGAATTTGAAAGGGGGAATTCAGAAAACTCTTTTTCAGGTATGGTTTGACTAGAATACAATTAATATTACTTATTTTGTGGCACTCTTTTCCTTTCTAAATTCTCTGTCCTTAGCTGTAAGATTGGTACTCTAATTGAAGTCAGAGGAGTCTTGCTTGTATTAAATAGTCTCTTGAACTCTTAGGAGTGCCACTGAAATAAAACACCAACCCATACCAATTTATGAAACTGCAATCCAGCGAATTTCCTACAGTCTTTTTTAACCTTAAATATGATTCCATAGAATATAGTAATAGAGTGCATGAGGTAAAAAGTATGCGCGTTGACAAACATAGTTAAATGCCGTGCATTTCATCCAGACCATCAAGAAAAAAATTTCCAAGATGACACAAGTGGGAGAGTAGGCACAATTCTATAAAAGTGTAACCTGTGCTACTTAGAGCAGGAGATATATATACACTAGCAAGAATTAGCGATCTAGTCCTGGGGGTATTAAACAATCTCAAATTTTATTTAAGTTCATGAGAACCCTGGGTGCTTGAACCTCCATGAAGCATGCCCTAGACAACAAGCTAAGAATTTAACCTCATAAGAAACCAGAAACAATGAATATTAACCTTACAGAAATGACAACATCACTGGGAGGTTTTTTACATTAGAGCTGGGTGAAAATTTGCTGAAAATTATCCACAGATACTAACTTTATTTCTCTTTGTAAGCTGTCCACAAAGAGATAGTAACATTGTAAAATTCTCAGCAGTACTTCTTATTCAAAATTAGCCACACACTTCTCCAGTGAATTTTCTCTTCAAAATCTGCTTTTGCTGAATATTTGAGCTAGCATTCACTTTTTCATGAGTTATTCATACTAATAAAGCTTGAGCACTCAAGTGTTCCTGGAAAGCAAATGTGAAAGCATTGCAAACATGGTCTAATTGAAATCCACTTTCCACTTTGAGCAAATATTCGCAGAACATTTTTCCTAGTATTTACTTCACTTTAGTTGACATTATGGGCTAAAATCTCACTGATGTGCACTAAAGAAAGACGTCAGAGCAGAAACCTCTTCAATAATGCAGGTGCAATATTCCTGGAAGAGGCAGGTCTCTTGAACAGGCATAGCATGATTTAACCTGCTCTGTACTTTCATTTTGTTCAGAAGACAGCCTTAAAGGAGACTGTTCAACGGCTAAGTGAGCTCCCTTTATTGTTTAACCACACATTAAAATATAAGAACCCATGTTTTACCTCACTCTAAGCTCCCCTTCAGCATTAATCAATAATGTTATTCATCTAGCTTCTTTCATAATCACCAGTGATCAACTTATTGCTGGTGTTTAAGATAAGCTTCTTCAACATATTTATTGCTGACATGAGAGGACAAAACACAGGGAGTGACCAGTGGTGTAACTTGTCTTACATTTGTGATAGATAGATAGATAGATAGATAGATAGATAGATAGATAGATGGATGAAGCTATTCCCACTGAAACATCTTGCTCTATGGAAATAGGCAAAATTCTTCAGTCCAATCCATCCAAACTTCCTATACAGACATGTTTCAGTGCATTAGGAACCTCATCCTTTCTTGGAATATGATGAGGTCTATAGAGCAACAGGAGCCTCCAGAGGGCAATTCTGATCTTGGTTGACCAGAACTACTTCTGGATGTGCTCATCTTTCTCCATCAAAGAGAAGGAGGCCTTTCAGTGACATAATGCTCAATGGATGTGCCTCAGAAAAGTGTTGGTGTTGGGGGAAAAATTCAAATCCTATTGTCTCCAGTGTGAATATGTAAGAATTTCCACAGTCCTGTTATCACACTCCCTTGTAAAATTATCTTCTTTGTATCCTCTTTAAGATGCACTAGTCTAGTGAGAATCACTCATTCATGCCAGCAACTCCCTGAGACTTTGATTGCCTTTTAAGCTCATCTCCTCTTATTTACTCATTCATTACAGACTGTTAAGTGAAGCACTGAAAGGGGTAAGAGATATTATGTTTCCTACAGAACTCTCAGAGGAAGAAAACTTCAAGAAAGCTTGTTGTAAGTTGTCTTTATATCTCTCACTGTGAAGGCTGCATTGCTAATGTCACAAAGCCTATTGACAGTTTTTGGAGGATTTTTTTTTTGTAAACCTAGCGAACACCATCTTTGTGCACGGCCCCTCTGGGTCACAGCTCCGCCATTTCTATGAGTGTCCTTATGTCTCCCAAGATTTGTACTATACACAAATTGAAGCCACTGGCTGATATGAAACAAATACAAAGTATTTTCTCCATAATCCTCAACACAATACACAATCTTTGCATACAGAACAGATAATTGTAACATATGCAATTCATCCTTATTGTTGTACAAATTTGTAGCTACCTAAACTTTTTTATTGGTACATACATACTGTCACTCCAACTATATCCATTGGCTACATGCATATAATAAAATTATCTCTACTGCAATAGTTATTCTTTCAATATGACGTATCTTATTGCAATAAATTTTCTTTAACAAGGTTGCAAGACATGAAGTCAGCTTTCTCTCTAGCTGTTTTTTGTTCTTTTGGGTTCTAAGTATTCAGTCCTTAAAAAATAGTTTCCTACATACTAAATACTGTCACCCAGTCATTTTCATATAGTTAAATAAAGCACTATAGCTTGGATTTTAGGTCCAATGGCCACACCATGAGAATACAATTCATTCACTAATTAAATGCCCACTACCTCCATCAGTAGTGCCTGCCAACTCCAAATTTATATTGCAAAGAACTTTCATTTTATATGATGCATAGAAAAGAAGAAGAAGGCGGGGGAAAGAAGACCAAGACTATTAATATGTAAAAAATTACCTCTTTAAGGTCAGGAGCACCTCAAACACAGTCACTAGAAATGGAAAGGAGACTCTTAGGTTTATAATAATATTCTAATGATATAAACAATAGCTCTGAGTTTCCCTAGGTATCACAAATAGCTAGTTGACATGCTTTTGTTGCTACTCTGTGACTACTGGTTTATTGCCCTATTGGATGGGGGCAGAAAGGCATGTCAATTTTATGTGGCTTATTGTCAAAGTTCATAAAGCTAGATTAGGCTGAGTTCTTGTTATGCTTGCTCCTTCCGTGCAGCAGAACTGCATACTATTTTTCCTGGACGTAAGTGTGAAAATTAGTATGAATATTTATTTTAAGACTGGTTCAGGTTCAGCTTCCCTTCATCTCTAGTATTTCTACATATTCATACACACACCTTATTTAGTTACATTTTTTAGGGGTTATTTTTATATTTTTAATTGTTTGGTAGACTTAGGATATGTAACAATGGATAACCACGCAATATATTAAATACTTATGGGTATATTGTGCCTTCTGTTATAATATAAAATCCATCTATTCTGGTTGATGGGTTTTAACCTCACACAGAATACTTTAAACTCCATTTGGACTTGTGCCTACAATCACCTTAGCAAAGTCTCTTAAGTAACTGCGCACAGCCTAATTAGTATGCATTATCAATTAACAAACTTAATAGCCGGCAGATTGATTAGATCCTCTGTTGCAGGGGCAGAGCTGAAGCGAAACAGAATGAAAAATCATTGCACGCATACACTGCTGCTTTGTTATTTTCTCAGATCCCCTCCTCCTCCTCCACATTCCTTTAATTAATGCATACATATGGTTCTGAATATCTTGTAAACTGGAGCTTGCTCTAACTCTTTAATAAAACTCACTGGTAGATGAGAGAGCCATAGTCCATGCCTTATTTATTTCTGGCTGAAAACATAAACCATTTGATTTCACCCAGGTCTTTCCTCTCTAAGTGGTGCAAGTTTTAGAGATCTGCTGCTTCTAAGCTGCTTGTTTTCACAGTGACTGATAGAGAAAAACAAGTAAGTTGGAGCTGTGTACATCACTTCAAATAACCCTTAGCTGAGAAGATGTTTCAGGCATCATACTCATGGTATGCTGACACATACCACAGGGTGGATGCCATAATTACTGTCATAAAAAAAAAGCATAGCACAAAAGAAGGCATGTAATCTTATAAATTCTGTTATATTGATGAGCTGGAAAATAAGCATACAGGAAGAAAAGCCATCCTATTTTGAAAGTACGAATCATACTAAAAAATTTCACTGTCAGTTTTAGATAAAATGCTGGTGTTAGACAGGATTTGTGTCCTTTGATGCAAACCCTCAAAGACTACTGAAAACAACACTGAAGACTATCAGGTGCTGCCTTGCAGTGGTGGCAGGCTCTATCCTTGGGCAAATTGGCCTTTGTACACTGAGAAAGAAAGTGGTTCTTTCTACAGTGATGTGAGCAGTAGCAGCAAGTTTCAGAGTTAATATCTATTTAGCATTTATATAGCATTTACATATGCAAACCACTGAAGAAATATTAGCTAATTAATCCACAAAACACAGTGGTTGGGCAGGTCATGTAAAAGTATCCATGAGAGTTGATACTGGTAAATCCAATAAAGGTGGAACTCTACTTTCCCAAAGGCATAACACATGCTGTTGTCAGGACCTAAATCAGTGCTTGGGGGTCCCTGATTCCCACATCTGCACTCCTCAGTGAGGTTGTGCTACCACAATTGTTACCATATTCCTAACCAGAGTCACAAACCCTGGCTGAGGTTGGAAGTGACCTCTGGATGGTCCGGTCCAAGCCTCCTGCTCAGGTGATATCAGTTACCTGAAGGTAAAATTTCTTGAAGAATGGCTGCTCCTCTGAGTCCTCTGATGAGCCATATCTGAGGAAGTGGGTGGCTATAACCTCATCTTGATATAAAGGCACTGACAGACTGAACTCTCTAGCTGAGAAAAGAGGAACAATTGAGGGTTGTGTGCCAAACTGTGTTTTTCTTTTCTAAGTAAGAAGTTAAGCATACTGATACAAACTCAGTAAAATACTCTGCAGTATCTTGCAAAAGGAAAGGTGGTGCTTATCACTGGATTGAGACACTCTTTGTCAAAAAAACCAGAAGCTTGCAGACCCTGCTGAGTTCAGGACTCTCTTGACAATGAGAGATTTGTCTTGCTGGCACCTGAGAGTTCCTGCTATTCCACTGTCCCTTTGCAAGCCATTCAAAGACTTTCCATGTGTGTTTTTCACTCCAATACCGTTGGCTTCTCTAGCCCACAACTTTTTTCTTTTTAAGCATGTTCTCCTAAACAAAAAACCTAAGGCATATGGAAGCAGCATGCTCTATACTGTCTTTGTAGTCTATTACTACTCCTTAGCATACCTTTTTTTCCCCATCCCCAAAAAGGCAAACACAAAGAGTTAGCAACTATTTTTACCCTGAGCTGAAAACAAGTATATACGATTTAAATAAAACCATCTTAAGTGGAGCTAGAGACTATCCTCTCAGGTCCTGCTGATGTCACTTGTGCTTTACATAAAGCATCACACACAGTATTATCTACTATCTTCTCAAACACAATTAATTAAACTATTTCCACTGCTATGCAGGTTTTTTCCCTTTGTTCATCTTTTATATATTTATAACAACTAATATGCTACTGCTGAAATAAAAGTGATCTTCAAAAAAAAATCCCCACACAAGAATATTGCTGTGTGTTTTGATTTAAAGAATTAGACAAACCACAGAGATTCAGAAATGTAATTAAAAATTTTTACATCAAAAATAAGCTTCTTTGGATTATAAAGAAATCTGAAATAGTGTTGGAAGAAATGATAACTTCTAAAACATCAAAGATATAACTTCCAACTGCCAAAAGACTTCCTTTATTAAAAAAAAAATTCTTTAAGAAATAAGAAGACTGAAATTCCTCTGAGTCTAGGTAAGGATGGAGCATTAATTAGCTGCCAGAAAATGGTCTCTTAACACTGCAGTAAGAAATATGCCTCTAATTCTCATTATGTGACCCAAGAGAGGGGCATTAGGTCTGTAACCAGTGAAACTAAAATGTGAAAACTTTTTTTTTTAATGATTGGACTACTCAGAGAGCAAGAGGTGAATAATCACCTGCTATCAAAGTATTCACTTCTCTGGATTAGCAGTGGCTCCATACAAGCCCTTTCTCCTCACCTAAACCTGACCATGTTCTGTTGAAGACGGATCACTTTATACAACGTACAGTTTCTGAAAAAGTATGAAAAAATAGAAGCAAGGAGCTCATATAGAAAAGTCAAAAGTCAATGCAGCAACTTTCTATTGTCTCTATGGGTATTGTTACAGTTGCTTTACAGTTCTACAGCTGTTCCACAGTGCCCTGTGGTTGTTCATTTTATAGGTGTATTATTCAATGTGTATCCTTTACTCGCCATGTAACAAAGGCCCTCTGTGTCTCTGTATCATGTAAAAGACTCTTATTTTAGGTTAGTGTTGCTTCTTCTTCAACTCAAGTCTAACTCAAACAGTTCCAAAATAATTAATGCCCCAATAACTGTATATACTTCGAGGTGCTTCCTTCTGTCAGGAATCATCTTTCAAATATTTAATAAATATATGTGATTTTTGTTGTCCCATGCTGTATGTTACCCTTTACTACATATCCTTTTGACAGCTGCCTGAAACAGAGTATAGTATTCCACTACTCTCTGTGTCATGCTGGCGGCCTGAAGTAGTATCCACTTCAGATTTAGTACCCTGTTCCTTTGATCTGGTTGTTCTGCATGCTCCTTATCTTCTTCCTTATGCTACCGCATCTTATTTTCAACTACCTTCTCCTACATGATATGATGTTACTGTTTATAATTCTAGGCAAATATTACATCAATTCATATCTTCTTATATTTTTAGGGTTTTATAATGCAAAAGAAGCAACAGGATATCTTTTAATATGGCACACTGAACTTGACAGGATAAACAACAACGTACTCTTACATATCTAAGAGAAGACACATAGCATATTGCAAAACTATTTATCTACATTTTGAAGACATTTTACTGCATTTGTATTAGTTTATGTCCAATGTTTAAAAATCACAGCTGGATTACTCATCTGCTATAGCCCTAATGATATTAGTATTTTAAGTGCAATTTTTCAAAGTGTCTAGTAATTCTGGCTACTTAACATTTGGAAGCAGCCCAAATTTAAAAGGGTAGATGTTCAGCACTTTCTAAAAATTAGTCCATTTTATATGTCAAATGGAATTATTCCTGCATTTCTTGTGGAGAATTTGATCTACCTCTTCTACCAGCAAATGGACCTTGAGGGTAAAGAGGAAGAGATGATGGAACAGAGAAAACCAGCAAAAATCACCAGAAGACAATATTGGACAAACCTCACAATTGGTTTCTTATTTGTTTTTATTCCAGAAACTTGTAGTATGAGTTTCACCTGTTCTGGAAACAACTGCCAACTTCAGACAATCCACGTAGACTGGCCACGTGGAAATTTTTCCGTTCAAAGGGATCTACCAGGCAGCTGCAATGACATTCAAGAATTAACCTTCTGTTAAAGAAATGTCCACCTCCAAAACCAAAGAGACACCACAAACAAGACCAATTGAAAGAAACCCTACCAGGTTGTTATTTAAATTACCGTTCAGAGACATGTTCATATCAACTGACAGAGGTTCCTGCTGCTCTTTCAAAACTCACTACAACAGGAGCAAAAGAATTTCAAGTAGTTAACTGAGTAGAGGTAATTCAGTGCACGGTGCGAGAAATGGCGTTTTCTCTTTTCCTTTCTCTCCCAAGACCACAAACTGTTATACAACTAGAATGGGGCCCCAACATTTTCCACGTGGCTGACTTTTCAGATATTTGAGAAGCACAGACCTCTCCCCTGATTCGGCATTTGACTACAGCTACATCAACAGGAATCTGTTTTCAATAATTGCTCTTAGGTAAATTAGCCTTATGAAGGGTAAATCTTCAGAGAACCCTGAACTCGCGGAAGAGACCTCAGCCGTCTTGCTGTCTTTGAGGAACTCATACCTGTGACAGCTATATTTTTGGACACCTCACCCCTACCACAACCCCCCATGGTGAGGCTTTAGGAAAAAGATGCAAAAAGAAACTTAAAGCTGCAGCATATCTAATTTTAACTGTTCAGGAGACTGCTGGGCACATTTAAGGAGCTGTTCCAGATTGCTATTATTGTGATTTGGAAGAAGAGTGTATCTCAGAACTTCCCTTACATCAAAAGCATGTTCAGGCCATATGACCATGACTGAAAAGTCTACAACCACAGGTTCCTCTGTAAATTCAATCTGTCTCCTTTATAGGAATACATTATGATAGATAATAATTACAAGATTACATACTTATTTCTACAGGAACCAGTCTCATTCAGAGTTCATTATTTCTTTTATTCTCACAATTCAGTCTGTGACTTTATTGTTTACTATACACCGTTCAAATGCAACACTGAATACACTATTATTAAATACCTTCTGAGCTTCTTATACAATGCTCCTCTATTATTTTCTATGGGATTTACAAACACAGAGTAGTTTATCTTTGCAAGATCCCTGCAATGTGAGGAAGGGTTCTTGCTTGCAAGCTCTAGTTAAGGATATATGCCACTGAGGTTGAAAGCAAGACATGAGGTAATTTTGGATATCCAATTTTTTAAAACTGGGGAAGTAATTCTTCAGAGTAAAAAATATATCAAAAGCACTCTATCCATTCATAAGAAAGTTCCCACTGAGCTTGGGTTCAGTTATAAAAGCCGATTGTTGCTTCTAATCAGAGGGCTTTTTTGCATACCCAGAAAGTGAGGGTCACATTTATAATGCCCTGGGTGATATAAGGGGATACATGATCTCTGTTTCACAGTATATGACCTAATGCAGTAGATGGAGCTGAGACTAGAGTCATGGTCCTCATCCCTGTTTTGTTTCTGAACAACTTATTCCTTTGTATTGCCCTCTATGATGTGGATCCCTACAGACAAATATGTTAAGTAGTAAAGCAATCATAAAAGTGAAAGAAATTCATACTGGAAAGACAACCTTCTTCAGATATTTTTAGAGTATTCTGTGTGCTCGGGTTTGTAAGAACGGTAATGCAATATTTATTTCACAATATATTTAGTTCCACTAGACATGACAGCAGCCTTTGCTAGCAGTTTTACTGCTGTAAGCTTTTTTCTTTCCCCAGACAGATTCCACTCTTCTGCTATTTTCCTCTGCTTCATGCAAGTTCTTTGATGCAGAATATGCTTTGCTTCCTTTTAACTTAGTTGAATATGGAGCACACTTTTGAGTTGTGAATAATTCATACAAGGAATCCTCACTAAAGATTTTCTACTAAAGATTTTCTACCTGGTATCTGTAGAAGACACAGGAAATCACATCATCTATGATCTTGTGATAGAAGAACTGCTTTAAAAATTATTGAGTTATTCTGACCATATCCTAAACACACTGACTTTTCCTCATAAGGAACCAGGAAATGCCACCCATTTAATTTTTTTTAATATGGAGGAGCAATCAATAATCGTCTCTCTCTTTCTGTGGGAGACCCTTTATTCATGATTCCAAGCCTAGCTAAATAATAGGTAGGCCAATGATTTATTTTTAATATGAAAATCTTCTTATCTATCGAATACTTTAGCCCCACAAATGTCAAGTCATTTATTCAATTGTTAAGGTGACTGCTCATTTTCCATATTTTCAATGGAATTATTTCCACTTCAGTGCTAAAATATACTAAGCTTGAAGTAAATCAATTCCCTCCTTGTGCTAAAAATTAGCATAGCACAAACTAATCAATGCTATCAAACACTAGTGCAAAAGCTGTGACAATAACCGTATCAGTGAGGAAGTAAATTGCTTATTATGCCAAACTGGGAAAAAAGCCTCATCAGTCACAAGCCATCTGATTCACAGAAATACAGTCTGTGGGTCTATTGTTCTTAGAAGTGGGCAAGTTTGTTTCCCGTTATTGAAAATACATCTCCTATAGCAATCCATGGCCCCTGCAATGTTTCTCTGCAGCATGCACCTTCCCCGTGCACTAGTGCATACGTTCAGAAATACTTACTGAGCCAACACTATATGGGACACAGTAAGCTGCAGTACTCATTCTCCGTCATGCCCCAGCTCTTGTTTGGTGGAACCCCTGCTATCGTTCAGACGAGCTGGGGAGATAGCATTGCAGCTAGGGTTGAATCAGGAGAGCGGACCTGGTGCTCACCTTTGTCTCCAGCTTCCCGCATGACTAAGTACAGCTGCTCCGTACCTCTGCTTCCCCATCTGCAGACAGGGGTAAATATGTCCCTGCTGACTAGTGGTGTTGTGAGGATAATATGACTGATATCTGCAAAGCATTCAGGTGCCTGAATGTAGTGGCATAATAGAAAACCTGCGTAATAGTTCATTAAGGCAGGGCTGCCTCCACGCCTGTCTAACAAGACTGTCAGCAAGGATGGCAATTAGTGCCAGTGACTGGACCAAGACCACCAACTCGTTTCCTCTGGGCCCCCAAGCAGCCATCTGATGATAATAATTTTGGGTCTTTACCAGGCAGGGACGGACATGAACGGATGAGCTAGAAGGGAGAGGTTCTATGTTCCATTACTAATATCCTGAGCTATCCAGTCCTACTATAAAAATTCACTTTTATTAAAAGGTTATTTCTGTCACTTGCTATAGTATCGCTATCATTCTCTGGGATAGAAATGATGAAAGATCATTTTAAATGTTATCAATGCAATATTTAAATAGCTTTTTTTCCCCTCAGAGAAAGTGCTTTGGAAAGACATCCCCTCCAGCATGTGTTAGTTCTTAACAGGGCCAACCTTTTTTAATCTCACAGTTCCTTGCACATTGTAGGGAGAAGAAAAAGAACAAATCTGCAGTATACTCTGCCACATTGTACTTCTTGCAGCCTGAAGGGACACTTCTTTATTTATGCTTAATATATTGTCACAAACAGAAGTCGCTGAAGTATGTGGATATTGATTTCCAGTAATATAGTGACATTGATATAAAATGAATGTAATTTTAGTATTAATATTCTACACTTTTAATAACACCTTTTGTCCCAGAATAAAAACAAAATACATTCTGGGGATCACCTTGCTCCCAGCTGTTGTGCAATGTCTGTATTACGGTATTGTATTTGTTTCCTTCAGAAAGAGAGTCCTCTGTGACACCTCTTAGCCATTCACTGCTAGAAGTCACCACCAATGCCCAGAAGAAGTTGCTGTAGGAAGCAAATGTACATGTTACAGTTTTTAAGACCCTGCAGCTGACACCCACAGACTTTAACCCAATCTTCTCAACAAATAACTCTTTCTTCCCTTTCTGCCTGCAGAAGTGATGAATGTGAGCTAGCAGGCCTCAGCTTTATGCTCTTCTGCAGTCAGGACTTCCCCTAACAACACGCATGGATTTCCATTACATTCTGATTCAGCAGAAAATTGTATAATCAGCACCGCTTGTGCAGCTGAGATTATCAGAGTAGTCCAGGGGATTGAAACACACAGCTTCCATTAAAATGGATTAGAAGTTCTTCCTGGAAATGGACCTTCAAGTCACAGGACCAGTTCAGTTCTCAGTAAGAGACAGAATGCACTTTGGGAAAGAAGGAGTGGTGGAGTATCAAGAGGACAACCATAAAACAGGTCGTAGGAAGTCAAGAGCTCCCTGCAAGAGAAAGAACCTTACCTTTTTACCAGAATATTCCAAAACACTGCATCTTACAAAGCCACTGTATTATGAAGTGTAATTACTCAATGTCTGCCTTTGCTATATTTCGTATGCTGAAGTGGGAGGGCTCTTTGCAGCCGTCCTTTTAAGCAGAACACAGGGATACTGACTATTTTCAAGGCTTCTGCTAAAAGGCACCACAACAACATAAAAAATAGTGCTGTTTAAGAGAATAGTTTAGATGAAAACTTCCTTGGGCCAACGACAGCCATCGCTGCAGAAAGCACAGTTTTGCAGTTACAAATATTAGCAAGTAGGAGAGCAAAATCCTTGATATGTGAATCTAATTTTCTACTGTGCTCTAAGATATAGTTAAACCATCTTGGTAATGAATATGCTAAAGTCTGTTTTTTTTAGATGAACATAAACTGATGATTTTGATTGTGAAAGAATGAAATTGTTCTATTGAGGAAAAATGATAGCAGCATTAAATATAGTGTCTAATAAAAAAATATAATTCTGGAGATCCTTTCAACATAAATGTCTTTACATTTGATGTGCAAAGTGCAGCAGTCCCCTTAAGGCTCAGTCTTGTAATGCTCAAGGCCCTGGGAGATTTGCTACCAGCTTGATTCAAAGTGCACTAAGAGCAGATACAGGGAGGGAAAAACTCTTTATTCAGGTGTCATGAGTATGCATGCAAATACTTCGGTTGTTATTCACACACTTGATCCATAGCAAAATTTCCCCATTTTCAGTCATAGCCACGGATAATCAGAGTATGGATATCTGGACAGTACCTCTATAGAAAATCCTTTGCAAACAAACATTCTGGTTTTATAGAAAAGCCCACAAAACCCTGTCTGCAGCAAGGTGAACTTTGTTCAGTAGGGTCCACAAACAATTTATGCTACCTGGTGCTGTTTCCAGATGTCCCCGGCAGGACTGCAGAATTGTCATACTGCCTCACCTCGTCCAAAAATGCCAAACAGCTCAGCTCTGCTTGAGAATGGCGAGATGCTGCCTGGTGACAAAAGGTGCCGTCCATGCTGGGGTCACCCTCATGTTTGGCTTGTCTTCCCTCAAAGAACAGCCCATGCAAATATTGGCATCCATCAACTTTGCAGCACATCTTACATCACAAGAAGTGATGAGTTGTGAAGAGATGAAACATAAAATGCTAGAGTTATAACTGAACCATGTAAAAATCCAGTAACACAGTAAATTTTCTTAAAAATAAGAGAAAATCCCCACACGACAAAATTTTATGCATGTGAATAAAGACACATGAGAACAAGCAACAGCTCATTGCAGGTCTTTTGGGCATTGTGTACATTTGCAGTCCAGAAGCAGAAGAAGAATTTGATTAACCCTTCAGTTTTGTGTAGAAAGCTCCCATTCTCATCAGAGCAATTAGCAGCACAGGGGAGCCTGGCAGTCTCAGAGACAACAGCAGTGAAGCAGTAGCATGAATACCACGCTCTATGCCATCTTTCTTCTGTGCAGAAGATACCTGCTTATGGTGCCATCTGCCTGATGCCTCTCAGAGACCCTAAACTCACTCGCCAGGATGGAGAGTATGAACATTTATGTGGTTATTTATGCAACAGACAGAAGAGCAGTACAGGTAAGTATGACAGAAAGAGTTACTGAGTGAACATGTAGCTAATCAATGTGTGTGAACAGATCTGCCATACTTACTCATAAATGTGTAAATGTTGTAAGTAATGAACACACAAAATATGAACACACTCATTTGTCTACTTATGAAGAATCAATTATTTCCTTATCATTTTCTCTATTCCAGCCCATATTGCAGAGGATCATTTTGTCTTACTTCACTGAAAATATAATAAATCTTCAATACATCACCAAATCTAACAAATTAGTACAAATCTTGCAGTATTCTTTCTTTTCTAATCTAAAAAAGACGCTTGCAAGACCAAACCTCCAAAGCAACCCATCACTTGCTTCTTAGTTCAAGTCCATTTAATTTTATAAATTCATTACTCCTTGCACATAAAATTACTTTCCTTGATGTTTTAAAATACACTTTTTCTGATTGCACTGCATTCAGACAAATATTTCCACAGAACTCAGACACAAAACCCAAATCTTTTCACTGTTAAATAAGAGGTAGATTTCTGATTTATTACTAGTATGATTGAAGTATTTGTAGTGCTTCATGTAGTATTGGACTAGATCGCCTCCGTTTTGCCATGTGTTTGAGGAGCTTCAGCCTCACAAATCTATCTCAATCTAATTCACAGAAATGAAGTCAGAAATATATAGTAAAGCCATAAATAATATGAAGTCTACTTTGGCTATAGCAGGAGAATTTTGAAAGATGGCTCTCAAAGTTCTCCAGAAAAAGGAAAATTTGTAAGAATTTGATTCAATACATTAGTATTCCTTAATGAAGTGTTGTATTTTGAAATGACATATTTAATAATGGAAGTCAAGCACCTAGCTAATGGTCATCCCTTTGGTACCTGTCCACCTATCTAAACATCTTCTCTTGCAACACAGGAAAATCCCTGTGTTTCCTCCCCATTGCAGAGAGTTTTCTGTTTACTTATGATTTTGCATGCAGTATGGTTTCTGGCAGAACAACCCTGGTAGATTGCAATCAAAAAAAAAAGGATTTCATATTCTGATCCACAAACATTTTTTAGCCCTGATCTGTTCTACGGACATGAGACAGTGGATACACCACTACAGTCTTCCACACAATGTGTTTTCTAATTTGAAGGTAAAAATTCTGGGGGAAAGGAATTTCCAGTGAAGTTTGCAGAAGAATGCTCAGCATCGAGGCTGAGCTCCAAACACGATTACACTGCTTATCACGTGGCAAAAGTATAACCTGGCAGTTTGTGTCTGAGCCATGAGTAAGCCTTTTGATCTGTTCACTGGTCACATGGCTGGCACGGCTTTTGGGCAGGTGCTGTCACATTCTGATACCACTTCAGATGATTGCATGTTGCTGTGTCTACACATGTGGAAGTGTATTATTTCATGTCCTGAAGAGGCTGGGATTTCTACTCTTCCACAACACTGCTTTAGCAATGATGGCAGATTAAGAAATGGCATCTCCTCCTGCCACTGCCTGCTTGTCCCCACCTCTAATGTCACAGTTTGCCCTCCCAGCTGTTGTGCCAATAGAGTTCAATACAATATGAAACAAGAAGGGAAGAATTAGAGAAGTTTAAAACAAAACAAGCAGTAAACCTAGGAAAGTGGGTTCAATTTACCTGAGCACGAAGTAATTTTTGTTTCTTGTCATGTTTTCATTATCATCAATTACACAAACATAATTTCTGAGAGTTTCTCTTTGTAATTGACCTTGGGATGGCTGTCGAATTTCTTACTGTCAAGCATCTCCTCTCTTGCAAGTTTGTACTGTGCTGCAAAATAAGTTCAGCTGCACATAGAGGATCTGCTGAATCTCCATCGTTTACAGTCTGGTTTTGCACGGGAAACAGGCACAGGTTTTAATTTCCCTTGATATGGCAGGTTGTAACTCACAGAAAATCAGGAGCTGATCTACAAGCTGCAAGGTGAATTGTGCAGACACAGGAGCAATTCCAACTGCACCAGAATTAGGGTCCTTAGACACAAACTCCAGATTTGTAAAGATAAAGGCAATTATGCACCTGTTAGAGAAGCATGTCTACCTAGGCAAATTATAAGCCTCTTTGCAGTTAAAAAGCCAGCCCACTCTCTGTTTAGATCACCATTTTCCTTTACAATAAGTACAGTTCTACCTTAGAATGTATATAAATTTTATCAAAATTCATATAAAATTAATTGTGTATAAATTCATAATGAAAATGGAATTCTAATAATAAAAATAATCTGAAATTTGATCTGGAGATATGTTTGGTTCTGCCTTTACATTTGTAGTAGCACCAACAGTATGAATGTATGAAATTCTGTGCAGCCAGGCTTTGCTCTCATTACTTGAGGAAGAATAAAACAAAAAAAAAGCCACCATGGATTTCAGGCTAAACTAGGAACTAACCAGCTTACACGAAGAAAATTTTCAATGGTGACTTCAGTGTATCTGTTTCCTGAAATATGCAAGACTAAACTAGTGTTGATACATCTCAGTGTAATTGGTCATCTCATGGCAGTCACAGAGGTATCTTCTTAAGGACAGAGAGCATGTGTAGTTTCATGTAATATCAAAGAAATAACACTTATCTACTGAACCCAGCTCAAGTTCTTGCACCATGGTTGTTTAGATTGTGGCTCTAAGCAACCATATGCACAATACTTTTGGCCATTCATAGCCTCTTTTCTAATAAAGGGAGAAGGAAAAGGAAAATCGTTAACAATTCTTGTGATAATAATGATGAAGTCCAAGAAATTAATTCATGAACAAAGACGAGCATAAAGTTTTTTAAATGTCCCAACAAACTCTAAATTGACTACATTGCTTCAAAAGAAATCTACTTTAAACACCATTAAAATTCCGTTTCAAATCAAGTCTGCTAAATACACTGTCAATTATTCTCTCATGTCTTTCTCTTTTCTTGTGATTATGAACTGGCATTGTCTATTTGTACAACACAGCACACCAGCAATGTGAAACATTAGCAGACCTTCTGCACTCTATAATATGAACTCACATTTCAATGTGTTTTATCTGAAAATATGAAGAAACAGGCATTGAAATATAACACTTCACTGCTAATTTTCACCATGAAAACTACTCAATAAATCTGTTGTCAACACATTGCACTGGATTTTTTCCTATGTATGTCCAAGTTTCTGTTTACCCTGGCAAATCTCAGCCTCTTCCTTCACAGTCTGCCTGTCAGAATATTCAAACATTCAGAATAAGTAATTCTGAAGGAAACAGAGATTCGGGAAGCAGACCCTACCTCCCTTCAATCAGTTGTCACTCTCTCCTCAGGCTGAGGATGTCATCATCGCTGTGGACTTAACCCAACTTGACAGTAGCAGCATTTGTGATTGTTGATCTTCATCTTTTCTGGTTAAAGCCTTGGACCTGAGCCTTTGCTTGTTTTGATCTGATATTCATATGAGATAGTAAACTTGCTAACAAAGTTTGGCTTCACCATTATTTGGAGTAGCAGCAGAAGACCACTAAAGATCTCTCCACTAAAGATCACCTCAAGCTGATAGGAAGACAGTGAATCTCTTCAAGAAGAGCCTAGGTTTTGCACCATTTCTCTTAATAATGCTGAATTTCATGACAATTGGCAGATGTTAAAATCTTCTCTTTGTGTACTCTACAATATGAAGAAGTTTATTTAAAATATTTAATGGGTCGTTGAAAACTTCTTGGTTTTTTTTTCTTCGTGCCATGAGGATGTGGCAAACTCCATTTTTCTGTCAGGTTTGAGGAACAGAACTTCTTTACTTGCTCCACCTGTTCATTTCCATTCAGTAATGCTGCTGTCAACTGTCATCCACAGTGTCTGAGCCCACACTGGCTACAGCCACTTGCATTGCTAGTGCTAGAAACCACAGACTCAGCAATAAGGATGTCATCAGAGTACCTGAGATTACAACATCTCCTTCTGCCAATGTTAATACCACTATGGCAACCATCAACAGCAATACACGTTATTATTTCACTATACATATTGAACAGATGTGACAGCCTTGTCAAACTCCTTTCCTGGTGTCCAACTACTCCGTTATACCTTCTGCTGCTTTGACTACCCTTCTCTGGCCATGAAAAGAGAAGGCACAAGTTGACCATGTGTGTAGTAAAGCACATTTGTAACATCCAGAATTGGCCCATATTTCTGTATAATGTACTAAACCAAGGTTTTTAAATAGAGTTGCTAAAATATAACTGCAATAGAGTACCACCTCAATTTTTTTTTTTTTTTTTTTTTTTTTTGTATAATAAATTTGTCATTAAAATCAGTGTAGATTATGCAGATTTTCACCAAGGTCAGGATGTAGTCCAACTACCACAGAGCTCCTATTACAGTCAATAGCTGACTGAATCTACTTTAGCTGTCTGTTCCTGAGATGATCAACTTTCTTGACAGATAAAGAAACAAAAATATTACGTCACAGCTCTTGTTCAACCCCTTATGTACATTCACCTCATTAATCTTTCTGCTTAATTTTAAATGCCCTAAGAATATTCTTGCAGCTTAGTTAGAAGAAACTAAGTTCACACAGAGGGGCATATTAAATGTTACTTGTTCTCTTTAGAGAAGGTTTTGCAGTATCTCACCTGGAGAAGACATCTGGGGAACCTTAAATTAGAAGAGGGAGTTAACTTATCCCATGACTAGGTCAGCAGAAGAATGAGGAATAGGCAAGAACAACCTAATCCAATTTTCCATCCATTTTCCTGCTCAACCACATACCATTCAAAAAAACCCAAAAGGTTATTCTGCGTCTAATTTCGTAGGCATTAGCCTTTAAATCACAGCAAAGCAACTCAAAGAACCTGGGAAATGACCTGCTGAGTTCTGCTTCACCTCCACAGGCATAGGTTTTCTCTCTGAGGGCTTCAGAAGAAGCAACACAATGGCTATGCAAAAGTATGACTTTGTCCTGCAAAACGTACTATGTGTCAGAAAAGGGAGTCTCCCAGCGTTCTAGGCATGATTGTCCTGAAGGAACCAGTGTTTCAGACAACAGCTTTGATTTCTGCTTTTTCTTCCTCCTGAGTTTGCATCTGCGGCAGGTGGAATTGTCAGTGGTAAAAAGAGCTATGAATAGTTGGGCAGACTTGATGGAGCAGGACCTTCCGCAAGTAAGGGAAGGTGAGAGCTGAATCCAAGGGCTAGATATAGATGTTCTATCATGAGCTAAGAATTAGGCATTGCTGAAGCTAATATAAGTGTTTTATGTGGAAGAAGAGGCAGACAGACTGTATACCCTCTCCATTGCTAAATCAATAACGTTGTGGTGTGCTGCCGAAATCCAGCTGCATGTTTGCCTTTTTTTACCTTTAGGTCTAATCAATAAAGAAAAGGTGAAGAGGAAAGGAACAAACAGTTGCGTGAAGCAGCTGTAATTCTCATTAATGATATTCTTCAATCTGGATAACATGAGATCCTTAGAAGAAAATTCTGGAGATATTTGCTGGCAACCATAAGACTTAGCTCCTTTCTTAAAAGGATTCAACCTTTGTGTCTCCTCCAGTCCATCCATAAAAGTGATGACAAAGCCTTCAGGTTTGTACAAAAAGTTATCTTTGGTTTGTTGACATAGTTCCTATTAATATGTATTATGCAAGAATTTGAAATCTCTAAGGAATCATTTCCTGTAAGTAGGAGAGATGTGATAGCTCCAAGACTGATGAATCATCACGTAGTGGTGCACAATACACGAAACAAAACTAGAGCATAAGAGTACAACAGTGTTTGAGCTGTCATATTCTAATATCAGCTGGATGCTTCTAGAAAAAAATGGGATGGTTTTACTATTTTTAAAGGATAGCAATGTTTTACTTCTTCGGTTTACGTTTTTTAAGTGACTCCTAAATACTTCACAGAACCCTAGACTGTACATTGCCTAATCTTAAATGCATCCAGAAGGACACATAAATAGATATAAAATACCAGTGAAGAAATAATGTAAAAATATTTCATCCTAAATAAAAAAACGTACAACGTCATTTATGTTTGGAGAAAAAAATATTATACTGCTGAAGACATTATAAAAACAGGGATGTTGAAAATATGTGACAATCTGAATCTGGACAAAAGTCTCTAAACCTGGTACTTCAGCTGTAGCTTTGCATAGCTATAGACAAAGCAGGTGTGATCAGGTTAATTTCTGCATTTGTGCAGTTCCTTGGCACAGTGCAACACAATAGATGAAGGGACTTTTAACTCTTCCAGTATCTCCCACCTCTTCCAGCAGACAGCAACAGCAACGTGCTCCATGCTGGCCTCCCTTCAGGTCAAGGTTCGCACAGTGCTTCACAAATTAATCACACCTCAGAAACATATCTGACCTATAAGTATTTAGCACTCATTTCAGCCCAGCTGAGTTAACTGTGTTTCAAATCCCTCTTGCTGAATATTTATGTGACCAGGTGTAACCCCTGAGGGCGTATCTAACAAACCCCAGGTCGTGGTTTAGCTTTAAGCAAAAGTAGTTTCTTTGAACATAGTAGGATCTCTCACATCCTTAGCAATGATACAACAGATGTTCTCAGTGTCATGTTCATTGAGGGTCCCTTAATGCGTAGGGCAATCGGTTGGGGACCACATGAAATTCTTTTAATGTTTAACATGTTCAAAAGATGTCAGATGAAGAAAGCTCCCTCTGTAGGCGACATGCAAAACATTTCTGGGATATAGGTTGGTGTCGATTCTGCTCTGGAAGACCTTGGTACAAGAGAAATGAAACCGCTTAACAGTTGACATTGAATAATTAAGTACCTCAACAAAACAAAGGTTCATCTATATGCAACTTTTAAGGTAATTCAGATGCTACTTGGTTGAACCTAGCAAAGATGCAGATTTTGTGGATCTCTAGGGCTAGTATTTTAGCTTCACAAAACTCATTCAGTCTTTCAGATTTTCTATTCCTGGTAGTTAATACTATGTTCCCCCTCCACAAGAAATATTAAATTAAAGAAAAAGGACAACACCTTACTCTCTGGAAAAGAAGAAGTCTATGCTATTTAACAAGTTTAGGGAATCAAGCCATTGTTAATTTAAATGAAAGGAAAACTCCAAATTGTTTTCAGTAATGGCCAGGATTTCACTTTCCAAAAAAATGAGCTTCTGTTACCTCGGGGTAGTGCTGATTAGGAGGAGTTATATAGGGTATATATCACCTTCAGGTTTTCACTACAGATTATGCCTATACCTTTTTCTTACCTTCCCTCTGAAATTTGTTTTTCCTAAATCTTTTTTACCCTTCCTCCCTCTCTCCCCTCCATCTCGCTGTCCCCCACCTTTTCTTTAGGTTTCTTCCACTTTCCCTTCTATTCCTTTCATAGCACCCCTAATGCAGCATAAACCCATAAAATTAACATTTCAATTAAACTTTCAAGCTCTCAGCATTTGAATGGGTTAGAACAGAGGTGAGCTAATAAGTCATCTCTTTTGCAGACAAGGTATAAAATGGTGGCATCAGGACCAGTGGGACAATTTCCCCAGGAGTAGAGTATTCTGGAGACTATAAAACTTAGTTTCAGCTTCTACTATCTTTTTATTTTTCCTTTCTATAATAAAATATGAGAGGAACTTCCTTAATTTTCACATCAGTGTTTGCAGCTCAGGACTCCATTAATGCACCCCTCTCCCTGCTGCTGTTCTCTGCCCTAGTTTGCAGTCAGTTCATTCTGCACTGATGTATATTTCATTGCCCAAGGCTTAATTTTGATTTATTGTCCATCCATAAATTAGAAAAATATGCTCTGGAATTCCATCCCGCTGAAAAGCTGTGCCTGATGTCAGGGGACTGGGTGATATTTAAGATGTCAGAAATACATATTGGATTAGTGTGCTTTGTTTCCCCACAACAGCAGGTGTTTAATCATAGCTGATGGCTGAAGTTAAATGCATTAGGACAGGATCAGCCAAGAAGATGGAGTTTTTCTAAACCATACAAACTCCAGATAAATAACTCAAAACTAATTGTGTGTCCACATCTTAGATACAATTTTATTTACTTTAAACAATGAAAACAGACCTTGGCACTTAACTCCTCATTTAAGATCTGTACAAATCTTTGATGCTAATGAATGAGTGGCTTTTGCAGGATATACATGCTGCCTTCTTGGTCCTTCAATGGCTTAAGATATTTTCTACAGTAAAGATAACTAAGAAAGAAATGCAACAGAGTAAAGCAGTTACAGAGATGGTACATTGTCATTTGAGTTTGGGAGGTTATTCCCATACAAAAGTCAAGACACTAATTTTTAAAAATCATTTAATATACACAAGACCCTAAATAGAACAGACCACATCCTGCATCCAAGAGTTCTCTTGTATTTTCTTCTTCTACCGCTGATTTTTTGTTTGTTGCAGTTAAGCTTGCTGCTCTGTTTATGTTAATGAGAAGTCTCTGTATATAGAAAAATGATCAGGTCTGGTCTTGAGCAATTTAGCTGGAGGCTGAAGAGAAGACGCTTAGGAGAGCAAACATTTTCAAGGTCAACCGGTGAACTGTAACAAGCCAGTGAGATTCATGGCAAGAATTGTATATTTTGACACAACAGCGATTTGATTAAAAGAGAAAGTAATGGGTTTAAACAGTCGCTATGAGGATGTAGCCAGACTTTGTTAGCTTTTCGCAAATTACTTAACAGAGCAGTGATGGAACTGGAAATAGGGCTGTTTTGTGTAAGGTAAAGAAAAGAGGGTTACGTTTGAAACATGAATAATAAAGGATGCTAATATTTGGCCCTAAATGCATTTCACTTCATTCACATTGCAAAAATTTCTTGGAAGTTTAGAACATTATAAGTATTATAGACAGTTATAATAAAGTTTTCTAATATTCAAAACACAGTTGCTGTTACTGCATTTATAAAACCACAGCCCTTTATGAATAAACAATACTCTGCATGTACAAGACCCTTCTCACGGAGGTTTTAGATCGCTGCAAAAGGCAGGCTATGGGAGATCTACTGCTCACTTCATATGGTGCAGAGAGAAACTGAGGCAGAGAGGCTCTGACTTGCAAAATATGAGCCAGTCAAAGGAAAATGTATGATACGGGGTCTCATAACCCAGTCTTTAGATCCAGGGCCTGGTTGTACATGATACTTAAGTGTGAGCTTGTAGTCTAATACTGAGTACTCCAAAATAAAGTTAGGCCGATCTTTCCAACCTACATTGTATCTGTATCCCAGCTGAAGAGGGGATGCTAACATACAAAAAAAAATATATACTTTTTTTACTGACATTGTGGTTCTTTTGCCTTCCTGGTTTAAAATTATTTTAAACAGAATTTTGAAACCAGGGTACAAATTCAACCGTTACCACGAAGTGAACTCCAGCTTACATGTGTCCCAGAAGAGACATTTTCTGCAGGTAAATTCCACCCTGCCTCAAAGCAGAGACTTACTAGTGTCTGAACCTTATGCAGAGGAGTAAAATGTAATGTTTATAAACACCATTATGGATATTTCATCAGGCTGGATGTTTTAAAGTTATGTTTACAATGAGTGTCCACTGGAGACTCATACTCCAGAAAAAAATTATCCTTTTTCTTCTCCTGTTACATCTCCGTTTAATGTTGTTGATGTAGCTTCTTCGCACACACAGAGGTTGTGTGACTGAGGGCAGGTCTGCTTTACAAAATCCCCAATGAGTAAACAAAAATTCCTGTCGATGATGAAAGATCACTTCCTTACAATGGCAGAGCAGGAGTAGGTGCTGGAATCTTCCCATTCATATGGGCTGGAAGATAAGATCATACTAGCAGTGTATCAGAGATGATTAAATGTGACCATAAACATCAGAATCATAATTTCTGTGGGTGCAGGTTGCATTTCACAAATAATCTGTTTAGAAAAAGTTATTGTGCTTTTTTAATAGGCCTTTCTTAAGCTCCCAGTATTCAGGGTATATTATCAAGCCATTAGGTGAATCTTCCCAGTTGAATTAAGCTCACCTCAGGTCACACTGCCGTCAGAAGAGGTAGTCCTGCCTCACACCTTGTGTCTGTGGTCTCTAGAGCAGGACCACACCAAGACTGAAACCAGTTCTCTAACCTGGTTGAAATACAATGTTTTTTGTGGTCAGCTGTGTCACTGAGTCAATCCAATTTACCACACAGAAACACAATCACCAGCAGTTACCTCCAGGAAGTGGATGGAACATGCCACTGGGGGTTAGATGGGGCAGGGCAGAAGGGACCAGGCTGACGACTGACCAACTTTTCTAAAATCACCCTTGAGTTTGGTTCTGGTGTTTCAGCACAGCTTCAAGATTTGTTCTTTGTCTTAAGGCACAAGAAGATGATGACAAAAACCTGCTAAATATTAAGGTGGGTGAGAATCACCAAGTAATTTGGCTTCAATTTGCTTTGAAATGGTCTGTTTAGAATGTGTGATACTGTAGCTGCCCTTAGACAGGATTTTCTAATAAATCCCCTGTATACTAAGGCCAAATGAGGTTCAACTCATACTCCTTGGAATGATTCTGTGGACAGTGAAGATGGTTTTTATTTTGAGGAAAATAAAAACATTAAATTCTCAATTCTGTCATTTATTCAGAAAAAAATTCTACTGAATTGTTCCCAATAAGTAAGAGTTGGAGCATTTAGCCCTAATTCAGATATCCTAGGAGTATTAGAGAATGTAATCCACAAATTAATGCAAAATTAATTTTTATTCTAAGGAGTAGTAATTCTGATTTGAGACTGGAAGGCAAAATCTGATCAGATAACATATTTAAATATGCATAAATAATAAGTTACAGCTTGTCTAACAGAAAAATAATCCAATATGGAATCTACATATTTCAAATAACTAGTTAGTTTAAATGGAAAAATATTAACAATAATAAAACTCAATACCAAAAAGAAGTGCAAAGAAAGATTCCAGATTATTCCTCTATGCAAAAACAAATACATCTGTCTTCACTTAATCTCTAAATTCAATGTTTTGCATTCAAAGCCAGTGCAAAAGAGCTTCCAGTTATTATGTCCTTTGGCACCTACAAAATCATAATGAGCTACCCTTAGTATACGTAGTGGATTCCTTCAATTTTCACTAGTCTTAAAAAATATTTTCCAGGGGAAGATTTTGGGTTGAGCAGGATATTTATCAGGAGTCAAAATTCCCAATTTCTCAGCTCTTCCATGGATTCCTTATGGGACCTTGAATAAGTCAACACACTTTCATTTCCATTGCAGAACAAAAGATACCCTGTTTATCTACCAGGGGCCTTGTGTATCTTAATCAATCAATGTTTTTCATGACATTTTGAGATCCACAGATAATTAGAGATTCTATGACAATAAAACACAAATACTGTACATACCTTAGAAGATGGTTTTTCTCCTGCAATGTCTTGTAAATCCAGTTGGACTAATGAATATCTGCACACCTTTCTAGTGTGCACTGAAAGGAAATAACTTGTTAAAAAGAACCCAAACCCAAAAAAGGCTACCAAACATTTCTCCTGTTTCATTATCCAAGATGTCCTATGAAGGAAGATAGAAATTCAGATGAGTTCTGACCTCTATCTTTGCCTGTAGAATTACATCACTCAAGGAAAATGACCTATCATTTTGGAAAGGAAGTACAGAAAGTTTGATTGAGCTGGAAGTCTACCGTAAAACTTAATTGAACAGGTTCTTAGAAAAACTGTCAATTAAAATCTAAAATGTGGTAGTATCACAGGACATTTCTTTGGAGGGAATACACAGGGAGGGTCCCACACTATTTGTGTGGTCAGACACTACGTGTTTCAGTGAGATCTGTAATTAAATGATAAATGATATTGTAGTCTGCTATGTTTCCACTTGCTCTGGTAATAAATCACTGGGACATTGAAATGTCCTAGGTTTTGCTACCAGGCCTGCTTCTCCTGAGGCAGAACTCTGAACTATGAATTTTCTCCTCTGCATCAGATACTTTACACTTCATAAGCAAGAAATAAGGGCAAAGATTACTACGAAAACTTCCTCAGGCACTATTTATCCTTTAGAATTGTGGTTACACAATTTGTACTGTAGGGTCAGCACAGGACAGAAGTCTGGGAGAGTTCACAGAGAAAACAAGCAAAGTTTTTCTGATGAGTCACATATTACATCATATCATAGTGCTACACTTAAAGAGATCTGAAAATATGCATCAGAAAGAAAACCATTGTTAAGAGTGTTTGCTTTCTGGAGTCCTATCCATCTAGAGACCACAAGAATAATCTCTATTTCCACAATGAAATTAATCTGGATACCACATGAGCTGAGATGATGAAAGTCTATCTTCATCATCAGCTGGGCAATTTGTCTATTTGTGATAACTAAATTTGATAACAACAATGCTGATAATGAAGTCATTATCTATTATTTCATACTGAAGACAAACAGATGACTGCAATTTAAAAGTAAGATATATATTTTTTCTCTATTCATTTGAAAACTGAAGTACTATTTAGAGCTGTTGAAATTACAAAAGGAAGCTCATCCCTTCCTGGATATGCTTCTAGATCACACTTGCAATCTTCTAAATATTTAGTAACTAATTATTCTTTCATACTTCCTAGTGGCACAAACAGTTCTTTAACTTTTATTTTAAGCTATTCATGATGATACAGATAAGGTAACACTAAGATGAGGCAATTCACAATTAGGCATGCTGTCCATTCCAAAAAGTGAGTAGGTAAAAGAGACTCCTCTCAGACAAGTCAATTAGGATAATCGGATGTCAGTGGCTAATCGATTTATTAATTTAAAAAAACCTAACCAGAGCCCCAAACTGAATTGGTTTATATTTAATTTATTTAATGTTCTAATTGCCTATCTACAAGTAGGATAATTTTGCTAGCCCCATAGTTTTTAAAGTAGGGCCTCTGTTCCATCAAAATTCTGTTGGCAACAGGCATAACCGCCTCTGCAGCAGGTTACTTCTTATTTTTCAAAATCATGCATACAGCAAAATACATTTGGCCTGACAGAAGTGACTCTTCCAAGATTTCACTTGAAATCAGATTAAATTTAACTACTTTGAGAATTTTGCCACAACTCCAATAATCATACCAATTTTTTTGATGTCCTGAGTATATAACTTAAGCCAAAAATGTGGTTTTGAAAAAACCCATAGCATTTAGTTTTCATAAAAATCAAGCTAAAGTTTCCAAGGCTGGAAGGTGATTTGGTCAGTCTGAAATTTGACAAAATCTGTTGGGTTACAGCTGAATTTTATTTTGACATTGTTATTACTCTCTAGGAAGGAGATTCAAATCATCTGAGAAAATAGAAATCCTTGCAAACAGAAATGGATACTAAATTAAAAATGCAATTCTTCATGCACCTCTGGTTTAACCTGACAGAGCATAAAAATTTCAAAGGAGTGTTTATAGTTATTTAACTAAAGATTACAGAGAAAACACTGTTCTCCCCCACTCAGGGTCTCTTATCAGAGCTGGAACTCATGAGATCCCTAATTATCTCCTCTACCCACTTCACAAAATTAGACTTCATAGCTTAGCTTTGAGAAGGAGGAGTAGGATTTCTTTCAGGGTTAGGCATCTCTATAGTATGTTGGGAATGGAGAAGTCAGTGAGGAGCACAGATTAGTCTACAGAGTGAGCAGCACTTTCCTGCTTCTTGGTGATTATCATAAACCCATAGAATTATACAATAGTTTGGATTGGAAGGGACCTTAAAGACCACGTAGTTCCAACTCCCCTGTCGCTGTCAAGGGTATCTCCCACCAGACCAGGCTGCTCAAAGCCCCATCCAGCCTGGCCTTGAACAGTGCCAGGAATGGAGCATCCACAACTTCTCTTGTTGTCTCACCACCCTCACAGGAAAGAATTTCTTCCACATATCTAACCTAAATTTCCCCTTTTTCAGTTTGAATCCATTACTTCTTGCCCTGTCATTACAGTTGCTGATGAAGAGTCCCTCTCCATCTTTCTTGTAGTCTCACTTAATTGATTTTATTAATAAAAGTCAGAATGTCTGTATTGTACAAATATAAATCTACATCTCTTCCACATCTACTTCAACATGTTGGACTCATCTATTTGTGCTTAATATATGGAGCTTATCAAAAGTCCATTATGAACTTCTGCCTTCATAGCAGCTGTTTTAATTTCCACAGTTCATGTTTTGAAGAAACTCATGTACTGATGAAGACAAAGGGAGTGATCATAGGCATAGAATAGCTTCCAAACACAGAGATTTCATCTTGGAAAAGAGACAAGTGAGGAGGAGTAGAGGCAAGTAAAATCAAGCTGAGGAACTGATGAATAAATGAATATAGAATAACAAACAGGGTCAGAGAGATCAGTCAGTAGATTTAAAAGAAAGTATATTTTTACAGAACATGAACATAACCTGCAAACATAACCTGTTGAGGAAAGCCCAAGTATATATGTATTTAGTAGAGGATTAGATACATTTGTGGCAGGTAGAGCTACCAAAAGTGAGTAAATCCATGGTTCCAACACACCTTAAATCTCATACATGGCTGATTGCCTAAGAGAAGAGGGATCACAATGCTTGCCTTTATACTTTACAGAAGCAGGTACATCTGAGCACTGGTGGAAAGCAAACTGCAGTAGACAGATCTTTCACAGAGTTCTTCTCTATATTAGCTTAGCTAATATAGTTTAGTGTGTAAACTGAAAAATCCTTAATCTGAAAAGTTTACAATCTCTGACCAAATCAATTATGAGAGCTCACAAGCTTTTGCAAAATGGCAAGCCCTACAAATTTTCTTTCACAAGACTAAGGTCTAATACTCTTCACCAGAATAGAGAGGCAAATGAGAACTGAGACATATCATTTAGGAGCGCTCCACTCCTGATCTTCATGTTACAGGTGATCACTTCGCTGCTGGATCTTACACGTGAAGTTAGGAAACAGGGAAGGTAAAATAAATTTGACCTGTACAACAGGACTTGTTTAAGGGCTCTTCTCCCTACAGCCCTTCTGGATCTGCTGTAAACCTTATCTGCAGTCTATGAATGTTGTTCTCCTGCCACTAATCTCAGAAGAAGCTCTGATGTCTTCCCTACCTGGGTGCTCTGCTGGTAGTGTGTGGACAGTGAAGAGTTCTATGGCATGATAGTCTGGCCTTGGGTGATTTTTCAATGCTGCGACCAACCTTGCACTATCAACCCACTTTATGGGTCTTCACAGGGAAGAAAAAAGCACTGTTGAGAAAGATATCTGCAGAACTCTGATTAGAGAATAAAGAGGCCTGAACATTTTCTATGTGCAATCCTTTTCATGGGAAGGTACTCTACTACTGCTTAATGCCCTCCTTCCCCTTTGATTCTTATTAATTCTCACCCCAGCTAGGTACATCCGGAAGGTGGGAATGAAGCTGACTCGGTCATGTGCCTTTTTCCGAAATTGGACCCTGTGTCGCTCTCTGGTTGTGCCAAAAAGTCTGAAGGAAATGGTAACATGTCCATGGTCCCTCCAAGTCAGGGACATTGTAACAGGGCATGGAACTACAGAGTCTTTGGCTCTGTGCTGCTGCTTTCTCCATATTTATGTTTTTTATCATTACTCAGTTCAGCCACACAAGGCAAACTGTGTTTAATAAATTAACCTAATGGATTCAGCAAGTGGTTTGTGAGCAGGGTGCTTCCTCTGGTTAAGGAAAACATTTATATTCCCTCTCCCTTTGCTTTTCATGACAAAGAGGGTAAGCAGAGGGCAGGGTACAGTGGGGAGGGGGGATCAAGGCTGCCTGTCATCCCTGGGGCTGGAGACATCATCAGGCCAGCCCCAGAAGGTTTGCAGGGAGCCTGGGGCACCGGTGCCCTTTGTCTTGTCATCAGTGGCCAGGCAGCCCGGGGCTGAGGTACCTACCACAGCCTCCCTGGCAGGCAGCTCCCTCCCCTTCCCTGTGCTGCACATTAAACTCTTCCAAAGGGGCCTCTTTAACAGCTCCCCATGAAATAATAATTCATTATGTCACTAGGAGGAAAGAAAGGGAGTGTAAGTGTCTTGATGGGATTAGCGTAAACCCCCGCAGAGATGATATAGGAGCCGTGATAATTCATTTAATAGGGGCCTGGGGTAAATTGCTAGACAGGGAAATGTAACTGAACCAGCTTAGAAAGGGCGCATTACAGGTCTGTATATGATAACTGGCTTCATTAGCAATATTTAAGAGATTTCATTTAAGAATGAGTCATAAAATGCAGAACTATTTCATCCACCTGGTTTGGTGGCCTTTAGCTTTACTCTGTCTGAATATTAAATTGGAAATGGCACTACAGCAACACATTTTGGAAACTGTTCTTTTGGCTGTTATTTGTATGGTTGGTTTAGCTTCTCATTTGTTAACCTTTTAAAATGAGTATCATTGAAGCGGCTAACGGTACACCCAGAACTCAGGGAGATGAGGAAGGGTACAAGAGCTAAGATCCTACTGCTGCAAAACTTAGCAAAAACTCCAGGTTCCCACTGCTGTACACACACAAGGGTGCAGAAAGTGTCAGCAAACAGCAAATGTTTTCCATGAAGCTCAGTAAACTAGCTCCTTTCCCACCTCTGATCATGCAACAGCTTGGAGGGGTGGAACAACAAGCATGCATACAGACATAGTCAGATGGACTTTGGGAAGCTTACCGTCCTGTACCATGGAGCTAAAGTTTGCCTCAGATACTATTATTAGAAAAAGCTGGGTTTGGAGTTGGAAAAGGAAAGATAGATATGTTAGTTTTCTTCTGCTCACCAACACTTTAAAATTGGTAATCCTGAAAAAATTCTACTTTTTAAAAGTATATTCCAAATAGTTCTTAAGCATGGCCTAAATAACTGACCACAGATTCCCAGTCTGTATATGGGTAAATATTAAATGGGTAATGTTTAATGGATACTTACCTATGGGTAAATATTAAAATTTATCAGATGAGGTTAGAGACATAAAGAACTTTATTTTCTATAGCCTTGCAACTTCATTAACTCCACTGGGTCTGTGAGACATAAACAATGGGAGAATTTGACCTGGCCCTTATATGGTTTGGATGTGTGTGAAGAGATGTCCATTATTCACACAAAAGGAATTGTTCATCATTAAAACTAGTGTAAAGTGTTTCATTCATCCTAAATATAGGGATCCTGTACTTGTCAAGTAATGTTTCAGTAATATTTGTCACCAGTATTTACGATTTTAATCCTTTGGCCCATTAGATGCATTTTAGAAGTCAAGATGCATTTCAAGATTTGAGAGAACAAAAATTTGTTTAACAAAAAATTAGCCATAAGCCTACAAACTTTTTCAGTGCTCCCTTTTTATTTTTCACTTGTGATTTTTTTTAATCACAGAAAAAGAAGGAAATGCACACATAAAGAAACACCATCAAATAAATTATTAAAATAATTCTGTCATAAACATGTGTGCTGCTTATTCTTCTGCTGAAATACCAAAATGAAACAGTGATATTTTAACTACTGCATAGGATTGGATTAATTTGATGATCATATTTTTTTCCAAGGATGTTGCCAACTGAAGTGCATTGTAATTCACTGTGCAAACTACTATCACAGAAAACAAATAACTGAATTCTTTTTAACCCTCACACAAAGTGTGGCTGTATTAATAAACTCTTCTAATAGAAAGGGCAAGTAATTATACATAAAATAATGCAATAACAAATATAGGGTTGTAAAGCTAAAAGATGAACCAGATTTTCTTTGGGTATTAAAAATTAGCAAAGCATCTTGTTCTGTCTGTCTACCACAGAAATCCCAGTGATATTAGCACCCTTTTTTTCCAACTTCAAAATCCAACAATAAAGAGGTTGCACTTGATATACTGTTGTAAACCATTTTGAAATACAGCAAGCAGTATCTTTATCAAAGGTAGCTAAAGATATTAATAACCACGACTGTCAATTGTAGGAATAAGACAAGTGTTTTAATAAATCTTCACTAATACTCCATACAAATATAAAAGAATGACTAGCTTTCTCTCCTTTCCTTTCCCTAGTGACCACTGCCCGTTATGACTTTGAATGATTCCCTCTAATGGAAGACAGCCAATACTGTCCATTATTCCAGATGGTCAGCTCGGCTGCAAAGTTCTGCTAATGCTTCTCAGCATTCAGACATAATTCGCCAGCCTTTTTTTTCTTTCTTTCTTTTTTTTTTTTTTTTTTTCTCTACATGATAATCCAGTCCAAGATCAGCCATCTAATAGCTGGCAGAAAAATCTGGGCTATCCTGCCGATTAGTTACAAAATCCATTTTGGTATTCATGTTAGAAAGTGAACAGTGGTTTCCTGCTCAGTTCATATTAAAAGAAATTCAAAACAGACCAACAGCTCTGTAATAGCCAGTAGAGTAATACATTAATCACTTGATTCTCTGCAGCTAGGAGGTGACAGGTAAAAATATAAGCAGACTTTGTGGGCACATTCTCAACTGGGCTGTACCTGCAAAATAATCCTGCACAGTTACCACAATCTGCACTGAACATGAGCAGGATTTGGTCCAGTATCTTCCATGTAGCAGATGTTGCTTTTTCATGTATTGTGGATATTTGACATGCTCTGTTCTGATTTCTGTAAAAGCAATACAAATCATGCAAATATTTCATGCTCTAATCAGTAGAAAGTAGATAAGTACTGGCCTGTGCATGCAATTTACCAAAGCTCAACTAATTTTTCAGTTAGCAGATAATGGCTGGATATTATAAAGTAATGCTCATCACTTCGCACAAGCAGCATTTGCTTAGTGCTGTTCTCTGTTAATACAAAGAGGCATTAGCAGACACTTGTAAATTTTCCTATGTACAGCTTACATAAAAACTAATAACAACAACAAATGACAACAACTGCTCCCATTTAAAGGCACTGCACCTAGAATAAATATTCTAGGTGTCCTTGAGGACAAATATTTCAAGTGCTTAGACATCTTTCTGGTATGCCTTCTAGCATTCTTTTCCTCTGAAAAATCATGCTGCAGAAAGTGGGCTTACACACCACTTACATGATGTTCTGTAACAGGAAGCTTACAATACTGCATTTCTAGCCTGAAAATTAAAATTATTTGATGAATTTTACAAATAGCTCTATTAAAAACAGGCTGGTAATTTTGACACTGAATTGCATGGAATTATTCCAGGTTTTTATCTCTGCACAGGAATACAAATGGGGCTGATAACTGTGCCTTTCATTGCAACAATAACAACTGTTTAATTGATATATTTTATTCCAGGCAATAAGATATTTCTAACTATTCAAGGAACATTCAGCTAGAAGGCACCAATACTTCTTTTTTTTTTTTTTTTTTAATGAAATTATTTTCAAGAGAAAAGCTGACTATACATTTGATCTGCTGACAATTCCAGAAATTATTATCCCTAAAGCACTCTCGGTACTTTCAATAAAATAAAGTTTAACATGTGTTTGAAACACACATTACAAATAGATGTATAGATGAACTAGATATTGAGAAAAGGAATAGTACAGATTACGAATATTAAGATTTATATTAATCTATAAGCCTATTAAAGTACAGTAAAACCTGTCCTTCAGACCACCTTTTTAAAGATATCACCTCCCTGATGGGACCACTAAATTTCGGGCCAAATTATTTTCCCATAAAGAACAATGAAAAGAAAATGATTATATTAAGACTACTTCTACTATGGTTTCTTTTCATTGTTCCGCCAAAAATTATTCCAAACAGTAAAATAACATTGATTTTGACCTTGTTAATGAACCTGAAGAACTTCAAGGCATACTTGACCATAGATTTCCCTTTTAACAGGAAAAAAACTGACATGTAGTCATCATAATTTCATCAACCTTGGCAGAAGAGATGTAATTTTACTGATATTTTGGATAGCCAGCTTGTCTTGATACTGTTAACGTTCCACAGGGACAAAAGTATGGGGTTTTTCATCATACCAACACTCTTAAATGATTCTGTAATTTGTATAACATTGATTAAGTCTTCTGAGAGTTAGGAATATTTTAAAAGGCGGTGTTGTACAGATTTATACACTATTATGGGATTAATTTAATTTTTCCAAGATGTTCATCTTCCCTGTGGTTGGAACTTTCCAGAGGTGTCTCACTGGGACTTCCTCTCTCCCTTTAGGAGGCTACACCTCATCTGTGTAAAGCATAGATGATCACAGTTTCTATCCATATTAAAAATCCTAGAGACTAAAGCTTCCAGAGTGCCATGTCCCACTTTGATTTAAGCTGCTTTGCATAGACTGGGTCCTCCAAACAATACCCTTGTCTGGTTTAGAGGATTTCAAAGCAGGGGTTGCAAAAAGCATGTTGGTCCACCACCAGCCACTGTCTTTTTTCTATTATTACCTTTCTACCTGTATGCATACACAAACCCCAGTGTGTTTCCTACACATCTTTGCTACCTTGTGTGTTTTTAACAAGTTTTTAATAAGTGTCTGGCCCTCCGAATCTCCTCAGGAGGAGTTTGAGGTCTCCCCTCAGTCTCCTCTTATCTCAAGCCAAATTACCTCAACCACACCTCACATGGCTTCCCCTCCAGGTCCTTCACCATCCTCATAACTCTCCTTTAGACACTGTCTAAGGGATTAATGTCAATTTTATCCTGTGGCACCCAAAGCTGCCCCCAGCCCTGGAGGTGAAGCTGCCCCAGTGCAGAGCAGAGCAGGACAATCCCCTCCCTTGCCCGGCTGGCGATGCTGTGCCTGATGCCCCCAGGATGTGGGTGGGCCTCCTGCCTGCCAGGGCACTGCTGACTCATGTTCAACTTGCCATCCACCACAACCCCCAGGTTCCTTTTCATGGAGATGCTCTCCAGCCTCTTGTTCTCCAGTTTGTCCATACATGCCCTGTCCCAGGTGCATAATCCTTACTTTATGTGAAGCATCCTAATCACTGCTGTCACTGGGAAGCATATATTTCGGCCTTTACAACTATTATACTAATGTCTTCTTATGTTCTAGATGGTTTTCTTTCCAAGGCAGTGAAAAAACACAGTTAAAAACCAAACAGGCAACCTCTTCTAAACTTGGACTACACCTGAACAGTCATTTTTTTATTCTGCGTATAACCTTAATTTTCCTGGAACTAAGCCAGGCATTTCTAATGCTAAAAAGCAAACTCAAAATCAGATCATTAGGACTGTTATCTTACCACCTTCAGAGCTCTGAATAGTCTTGTTTGGACTACATGTCTTGCTGTAACGGCACACAGGGACTTCGTGACCCTCACAGATAGAAGCAGAGAGGAAATGCACTTACAGAAGAATTAGAGTTTGCCCCCATTAGAATTTCTTTGGCCTCTCAGTGGAGGGACATACTTTTCCAACCCAGGTCCTGGTGTCCTATTCAGAAGAGAAGATGCAAGGGAATTTTTTTGAGGTGTACAATTGTTTGATGTAGTTCAAGTTGAAGGGCTCTGTATACCTCAGCTGTTTCAATGGAAAAACCCTTTCATCTGAACTGGAGGTTCTCAGAGGACCCTGTGCTGGTGACCCATTCAGTCAAAACTGCCCCACTGCGATTGGAAGTACCAAAGGTGGTTTCTGCACCACCATCAATAAAATGACTTATTTTCATTTGTCAACATGAGATGCAGCTAAATTATTTTTCTGCTAGTCTACCAAGCTGCCACCTGTCTTTAACCTAGTGCTTTTACTGAACTTGTTGTGCCCTATTGCCTCCAATTCACAAGCTATTAATTGTGAATGCTAATAGAATTGGTACTAACTTGGCATTTGTGTTGGTAGTCTTGGAGCAGGAATGTTTCAAGTTAGTGTTGTCACCAGACAATTCATACAACAAAATCACAATCCAGATCTGCAATTGTGGGAGTAGCTGTCTCCTGGTTTGTTGATTCCCAGAGAGGCAGATCTTGACTCTTTTCCTTGCTAGTCCTTTCTTCTCTCCCCCTCCCTCTCTCTCTCTCACTCTTGCCACATGGTCCCTCCACCTGCCTTGCACCATCTTCTTTGCTCATCCAAACCTCCCTCCTTTTCTTTCAGCTCAGTCACCCAGCAGAAAATCACCCCCTTTTAGCTGCATTAGTTTTCTGCCAGGTTGGCACACTGAATCAGTCCTCAGAGGAGCCTGGGGAGGGTCAGTGTGCATGACAAGTGCCAGAAGTGCCTGGCTGGGAGCAGGGGGAGAGGAGAGGGGGAAATGGAAAGGCAGCAGGACCTTCCCTTGCTCGTGGCTGTGGACCGGCTGAGTGATTGGCTGATCCCATCGTGCTGAAGCTGCTGAAAACATGAAGGCACTTTAAAGGATCCAGTAGTTGATCAGAGAGATCACTCACATTTCTTTGCGGATGTTCAAACTCACTGGTAAACTCTACTTTGTTAACTCACATTATTAACGCTTCTAACCACAGCTTTTATTACTGAAGAGAATAGTTGCAACTTACAGTTAGCAGTCTGCTGCTCAGTCATAAGAAAAACAAAGATTAATAAAAAAGCTGACACACTGAAATTAAACTTTGCAATTAAATCTTCCATGCCCAGACTTTAATTTATGCCACAACACTTTTTTGTTTGAAAATGTCCAGTACAGCCAAGACAGTGTTCCTCCTTCAGCCCACCTTTCTGTAATGGGTGTTTTGGCAGAGTAATTTGGCAGCCCTACAGTACCTGAAAGGCTGTTTTTTTCTTGTGCTTTTTACACACCAGTACCCCTTTTTGTTCAAATGAGATTTTCTTGAAGCCTGTATAATGATTTAAACCAACCCTCAACTCATATTTGTTCAAACACATATTTTAATGGGATGTTTAAAATGTTTGTGTAGGCGTGTTAATACCCATCATGTATTTGGGCTAAAAAGCAAACCATCATTTTAATATTGTTTCATTACTACTATTTGATGTGTGACACAAATTCATGACTGGTTAATGAACAAATGTCAGCGTGGCACAATTATTTCTGTTACAGAGCAATCAGGGTCTCAATAAGGGTTTGTTAAAGCCAGAGTTTAATTGTTTTTCCTTTTTCAATAGTTCAGTGAACTAAAGGCAATTTAGTATCTTCTCACTTTTTTCTCATTCCACCTGAAACTTCCCAGTGTTTTCCTCACTGCATCTGTACTGGAAGTCATGAGCATCTCTTTACTATTATCATCTGTACAGCATGATAGATGCACTTGGATGATTTATATATAAATGAAACAAAAACTCTTTGCCCAGAGGAGCCTATGTTCAAGTGTTTGAGTGCTGCGATTGCTGTCACATGGGTGGGATTGCTGTGTCCATGTGTTATCAACTTGAAAATTGTGGCTGAAAGCTTTAATTCTGCAGTCAGCTTTGCTAGTGAGGAATAGATTCAGGCCCCAGTCCTGCAGTTGGCTGTGCTGGCTGGCAGCCCAGCGCCTTTGCGGAGCCTGGCAGCGGGCATCACCAGCAGACAGGACGACGCAGTGAGGTCCTTCACAATTGGATTTTGCTTGTTAGTGCTACAAATCAACCAATCTTTTTTTTTCCCTGCCCTCTCTCTGCAGGAAGGACTCTAAATTCTCATACCTAGTGGCCCATTCCTGTTTGTAGGGGAAACATGGGCATTTTCTTTTGGGCAACACTATTCAGAATTCCTTGGTGCAAAACACTCTGACTGGCATGTTTTGCCGCTAATTGTGCAGTCCTCATTTAGGCAAAATTCCTGTTATCTCCTCTGGGCATTTTGCCCAAGTAGGGAAACAGGATCCATTTTACAATGGTCTGTAAAAACGAGCATCTTCCAGTTCTAACCTGTTTCAAATAGTTCATTGGCTATGAACAGATATATGTGGATCTGTATGGTTAAAAGATATTAACTGGCAGATTTTATGTAATTAAAATATAAAATATCAATATTACATACAGTAAAGAAAAACTATCCCTTGATTTATGCGTCTTTGCTGATGTATTGAACAGTATAGCCCAATATATGTGATATGTATTGTAGTAATTATGTATTACAGAGTTGTATTGCTTTTTGAAACAGCAAAATGTAAAATGTGTATTTAAAGCCTTTGGTCACCTATTGGGAGTGATGTTAATTATGATTCATGAATTATTTTCTGCATGAAATCACAATCTTTACAATAACAATATATAGATTATGAACTTCTCAGAAAATCTAATGCCTGTGGGTGATATTTTGGTTGTTTAAGTACTGTCATTCTGGCAGAGCATTAATTTAGATTTTCATGCTCTAGTCAGCACCTTGGATGTCCTCAGAGTCTTACACTTGGATTAAAAATACATTGAATTCATCAAGCATATTGTTAGCAAAATGAACTTGGGACTTCCCTGTTGCAAACCCAGTTTTATGATTTTCTGACTCTAAATGACCTAAGAGAAAACCAGAAATGTTTGCAACTTTGCAGTATAAACCTTTTCTCCCTAGCTTTGTGCGGTTTTGAATCTCTGAAATAAACTGTGTGTAAAAAGCTATTGGACTGGTTTCAATATTGAAAATTGATCCTATTCCTTCTCCAAATATGTCAATAGCAAGGCCACCACTTCCTGGAAATCATTAAGCAGCGTAGATCAGATATGCAGCTGGTTCAATCCCAGATTTGGCTATTTGAAGTGTTTCTAAATGAATCTACAGAAAGTTCAAAGTTCACAAACCCAAGGTCTGTCACCTGCATACAAAAAGTCCTAGCTGCTAGGAGGGAAAGATCAGGATGCAAGAGAAATAAGGAGAATTTGCACCAAAGAACATTCCTTTGTGGTACAAAAGAAATAAATCTTATGTGTATGAAAATCATAAGCTTTAAGATTTGGAGAGAGTTGTGCAATTGACAATCAAATGGAGCTTAAAGGAAATTATGAGGTTTTACACTAAAGTCCTGAAATAAAGAAAGTAATATTTTACAGCAAAAAATTGCAAATGTCAGGATTAAATCATAAGACTTTGCACCATTGAGCTACTAGCTAGCTCTATAGCTTCTTCAGTTCTTAACACAGGGAAAGACCAACTTTCATGGTCAATAAAACTTAAGAACTTTAGAAATACATTTAGCGACATAAATCATATATTTGTGACTTTTCCTCCTTCAATAGCTAATTACAGGGAAAAAAGATTGAATATGTGAACTCCATGGCTGGTAACCTATTTTTGCATTTGTTTTTGGGCTCATTTTTTAATCACTTTTGTTTGTTCCAAGGAAATTATACTGATTTCTCAATTTAAAAAGAGGTGGCTGCTGTAAATGAACAGAACAGGGTGGTTTTTTGTCTGTTTTACCACGGTAGTGAGATCTTGAGTAGATATACCTTGGAACAAGCAAGCCAAACCAGATTCAGAAGTGGAAAGTCCAGAGCTCAAATGCCTGAACTGCTTCCTTCAGTCCAAAGCTGGACAGGTGGCAACCCAGATTGAATCAGTAGTTGTGGGAATGATTTGATTCACAAACAGGGTTATAAAATTTTATATGGAGATACCAGTGAAAGTCACAAGATCGTACAGCAAAAGACCTTATTCACATAAATTACCTGAATGGCTATGAAGCATAAAGGAGATAAATTGAACAATATTGCCCATACTTAGTTTACAGGCATATGGTATGTTGCTTCACATGATATACATGCTAACAATGGGCATATTTGTGAATCCATAGAATAATACTGATACATACCCCCTTAATAATTCAAAGGAGGAAACAGTAGCCTGTTCTGAGGCATATGAATTCACACTTATGGATTATGTATTTTACTACATAAAGAAGGCTTTTTTCACTCAGAAATTTGTCTATATTTCCTCATGCAGTATCAGCTGCTCTAATATGATATATCACCTTTCTTAACAAGCCTTATTTCTTTTATTACAGACACAATCACACATAAACATTGAGCATCTTTATAAGAATTAATTTGGGTAAGTGTGGGGGTATTCAAAGGGGGATATGGATTTCTGGAGGGGGAGCTTCTGCTGGTACCTGGCAGTACAACACACATGGTTCACATCTGGCATGAAAACAAATTTTTCTTTTTATAGCTAGCTCTACACCTGTACCATATGTAAATACATATAACAGCAAAATATTTCCAGCCCTGTCTACCCAGCTGATGCATTGATCTCAGTGGATTCTGAGATATAAACTTCAATTTGGCCCCCAGTCACTTAGTGGACACTGCCACCAGCAGCTCTGACACCGGGTTATTTGTTGTTGCTGTTTGCTGTCCCTGTTTGCACATTAATCCAGTGACAATTAGGTGTCAGCGAGCGTTGTTTCTGCTCGCTGATAGCCTTGGGCTCTGCGCTGGAAGCCCTAATCAGGAGTGTAAACTCTGCTATATTTCAATTTGGAGAAGCGCTCTTCCGCTAAGAGGCCCCTGGCACTGCGATAAATAAAACGCCTATTTACTCTATTGCCACACTTAGACATCTAATGCACTTACTACCGGCCCCCTAATCATGGCCCACAGTTAAATCCGCCTATAAATCACTCCATTCTCATCCTGCAGATTAGTGAAGCCATTTTCCCCAAACCCCACAATGAGCACTGTTTCCTTTTCTTGTTAGTCAAAAGCGAGATGATTTTTATTAGGTTAAAGACAAGCTCACAGATGGTAAATCGTGCAGAGGGAAATAAGATGAAGAGTCCTGTGGCCCAGTGGGGGTGGCAGGTGGGACAGGGCGGGCCACGACTCTGGTAGGCATCATCCCACACTAGTGCATCATACCCCCAGTAGTGCATCATCCCACAGCTGCAGACCCAGGTGACGTCTCTCTGCACATTGCACAAAAAGACAGCAGCCCACACGTGTGACAAATGTGTCTGGCCTCAGCAGCCATCAGTGCAGGCAGAGGGGAAAAGTGGGGTGTTGGGCATCTTTCCGTTTTGTATCACCCACTGCTGGGTTTATCTGCAGAGGCTTCTGGATGTGCATAAATGGGGCTGGCACAGAATAAGGTCTGGAGAAACAAACAGATGCCATCGATACATTCCCACCAGGAACAGTCCAGCTTTATCCTCCACTGCACTGCAACGCACAGTGGGAGCAAACACACACTGATGCAGAGCATTTAATACAAACAGCTTGGATCTCCTTAAAAACAGGACCCTCTCTCAAACCTTTATATACCTTCAGATAAGTAGCACTTCCTTGTGTACAGTTTTAGCATAGCCAGGCACCTAACGTAACTATAGTGAATAACACAATATATTTTGCATTTTTTTTTCAGTGGCTGGTAAGGAAGAGATTTTAGAAACAGGTTCATTATTCTCAACCATTCACTGAATAATTTCCATGAACAATTTCCAGTCTTATTCAGGTGAAATTTGTTGCAAATACCTGATATTTTAAATTGTACCTGGGTTAACCAGTTGCATAGGTCATGCACTTGTCTGCATATCTTTGACCGAAGGAGCACTGTGCTGAGATATCAGATTTTCTGTGCAACAACGATAATAAATTCAAAATTCATTATCCATAAATATTCTGTGACATCTGCGTAAAATTTTGGCACAAGGTCTTGCTAGCACATCCCTGTGTTAAGAGAACTACAGAAAGCAAGCAAAACAGAGGAGTAAAGCACAGCCTGATCAAAAGCCTCTAAGTGATTCAAGGAAATCATTGGGGGATCCTTTTATTTTTACAGCATTAGTCTGTTACCCTTGATGTGTGGCAGAATTGCGTCCCCTTTCTGGGTAGGGAAGCTTTCACATTACACGTTCATGTAAAAGCCATCCAGAGGGATGTCAGAGATTTACATCACCCATGGAACACAATTTACATCATACGTGGACACGCACCCATATGGGCCATTGAGGGGGAAGCAGCAGCTGTCATTGTGTGGAGGCCCACACCACCATAGGCTCTGCAAATTGACCCTCCAACACTGAGTCCCTGATGCATCTCAACATCCACCGGGATAAAATTCAGCCCATTTTCTCAGCCTTCTCTCCCTACTCCTTGCTTTTCAGGTTCTAAACAGGATGGATTGCAGTGAAGAGCTCCCTGTAATCTCTCTTTAACCATTTCCATATGACAACTGCTTTGGATCCCCACAGCCAAAAGAAAAGGCCAGAAGCCTTGGCTCTGCTGGGGGGGGAGAGGGGGGTGCCCCTGGGGAAACATATGTAAACAAAGCCCAGCTCTGTAGCCTTTTGCACCTCTCTCTCTTTTCCCATTCTTGCTTGGATCTCAGGTGGAATTAAAGGGATTAAAGCTGAGCGTAAATGAGGCGAGTGTGTAAAATGACTCCTTTCTGAACCAAACGGCATGTTCCGTGCTGAGGAAATGAGATGCCCATTTAAATCTCATCCATCCACCGCCTGTGGCCACCACCATGTACCTGCCTACTTAGCCCAAGGGTTAATTAATTGAGGCTTCAATGCACTATTGCAAGAGCATTATTGCATTTGATACTCTACATCTGTGATTTAAAACTCTTTCAGTCCCTTGTCAGCAAGGGAGGGTTTTAACTAGGAAATTAGCATTCAGATAAGGGTACGCTCTATTTGCTTCTGAAAGGAAGGAAATATTAAGGATGCTGGTGCACAAACCAAGCTGTAATATCCTGTCCCATCCTAGAAAGGGCTCTTGGGCCCCGCTTCCCAAGGGGACACTCCGTACAAGGGGAATAGAACACAGCAAAAAAGAATTACAATTTTCAGTGGAAATGTCATAAAGTAGAAAACAGACAACCAATTGTGGTTTATTTTTCAGAAAGTTCTCTTTATTCCACAATAATGATGTGTTTCCTGTCTTGACACCTGGCTCATTTTAAATACCCAGTCACCCAGCCAGCTTATAGCCATACTATATTTCAGGCTTCTCATGGAGTTCAAATATTAATATTACTCCCATCTAGTTAAGAGGATGTTCCTAATAACTTTCATCTTCTCTAAATAAACAGAAAAAGAATAATTCTTTACATTCACATAATGTCCTTGCATTATACTCAATGGCATGTGTGTGTAATCCCCAATCATTGAAATGAAACACACATTTTCCAGCAATAAAACTCAATAGTTTGGGATATGAAGTGACAAAGGAAGTATCCAACTGCAACAGCAGGAAGAATTATAGGTAGAAATAATGCAATTTGCCCAGCCTTGAGTCTAGCTAGCAAACCTCAAAACTGTGAGAAAAGTGAAAGCCATGCATGAGCTAGGGTGATTGACATAGCAGGTTCCCTTGCTGCAAATTTCTCATTGTAAGAGGACTGCTTAGTTCACATGGAGCTTCATTCCCATCTCTTTTGGAAAGGGCCACTCTTACAAGAAGAATTTCAGAAATAGGGCCTAAACGGTAAAATTTAGAACCATGCCAAAATTGCTGCATGCTCCTGCTCAGCCTCTCCAGTCCAGAGATAAAAACCTAGGAATGGGTTTGGCCAAGCAAGAGGCCTGGAGTGAGGTGAACAGGAACAATCACCTTCACCAGGGGATGGTCCATAAGGCATTGTGCCTGGGAAAGATGGAGTTACATAACTCAGCAGGATGTCCCACCAAGTAACTGCTATTGCCATTTGCTGGTGTTGCAATGATTGATCTATTTTGAAGAGTGCATTCCCTCTACAGGATGTCATGTCATTTTGTTGAAAATGCAGGTCACAACTACGCCCTCTTCTTCCAGTCTCCTTGGGGAATCAGTGTGGCCATGCGACGTTCAGTGTGCCTGCACTGGCTGCCACTGGAGCATGTCACAGGATGAAGCACAGCAGCTGTGTGTCCGAGCACAGCAACAGTTGCACGGATATCTAAAACAGGAAGTGCAGATTAACTTGTCCAGTTGAAACTACAGGGGGAATTTAGGAAGACAGAATGCAATCAGCCAGGACACTGAGGTTAACACAGTTAATCTTGTGGAAAGTGCAATGGGACCTTTAATAACTGCAACTGGTCAAGGCCTCAGTTTTATGTCTCATCCCAAAGATGGCACTTCCCGGTGTTTGGTGGTGCTGTTGTGGCTGGAGGAGGGGAATAGTGCCACCTACTGCAACAGCATCACCTCTCATAACACCTGGGCTCACCTGAAAAGTGTTGCCAGCATTCTGGATTGTCTGAAAAATTAGAGCACTAATTAGAATTTTTACTGGTTTTCATTTATAGGTGGTTTGTTCTTCCTTAGGACCCCTTTCGTTTATTAGCTGTGATGTCTGACCTTGGCAAGCAGAATTGTTAGTTGGGGGATGGCCAAGCACTGTCTCTGCGGGCTAATCTATTATCCCACCAGGCCCGGGGATGGGAGCAACTGGTGCTCTTTTTGACCAAGTCGTGTCACTTTTGTTTGAGCTTCTTGACAGACAGCTCTTAAGTACTTCACAGGGCTAATTGTCATCGACTTAAGAAGCTTGTTAGATGTTTGCACAAAGGTTTTTATCCTTTCAACAATTAATCTTTGAACTACAGAGCTTAATAAGGCACTATGAACTTGGCTGTGGTATTTTAACAAAGCACTGAGATTACTCTATGCAGTTCAGGTTTATGAACAATGACACAGGACTTTATTTAGCAGGAGGCAATCTATCCACTGTAAATCAAATATCTCTAAGCCAGCCTTAGAACAGTGGTGGGCATAAATCAATGTGTTGTCAAGCAGGCCATATCTAGTCTTAAAGACATATGTCTGTTCTGTATCTTTCTTTGATCCATGAGGCATACAACACTGTTTTACTACAAAGAGCAATTAATGAGCCCAAGTTTCATAGTGTAATCACTGTATTCCTGGAATACCTCTTCCAAGTAAGACTAGCCTCAAAATTCTGTAAATACATGCATATTTTCTGATACCCACTGGTAGTTCTGATATTCTACCCAGAGTGCAGAGGGTACCTGCACAACTGTTTTGATGTGAGGAATATTGCAGAAGTCTTAAAAGCAACAGGAGCATGGTATATTTACTCTCCTCAGATGCAAAAAAGATACAAGCTCCTGTGTGTGCACTATATATTTGTTGCAGAGGTTAAAAAAAAGACATCATGATTAAAACCAGAGGTGTGATTTAAAAAATGAGGAGTAAGGCCCGGTCCCACAAAGTCTTAAATATGTTCTCAATTCTGACAGAAAAATAGAGGACCTCGAGGAAGCTCATGTTATATGATTGTGGGTTTAGATAGGGTGTGACTAACAGAGAAGAAACTAAAATAGGTTATCAGATGAAGGTCTACATCCTGTGGCTTTATCAAGCACAGGGCAGAGAGGAAAGTACCTAATACTCCAGAGATGAAACGGTTTCATGAGAGCCACACCCCCGAAGTTGCCTTTTTAGAAAGTGTAATAGGACTTTTTCAGTTTCATAAAGTATCTTGATAACTGGAAAGTGCCAGTTAATGGTACAATGTTCCAACTATGAATTTTACAAAGATTAATCTACCCCTTTAGGATCCAAAGGAGCCAATCAAAGGCTGCCCAGTCTTCAATGTTTTACAGTCTCTGTGGGCACAAAGCTCAGCTGAAACTACCATTCAACATCCTAAACTGTCATCTTCATCTTCTTCTAGCATAAAAATACATATTTTTCCCCATAATAAAGATTTTTTATAATAGCAATAAAGTAACTCTAGAGAACATGGTTGTCTTGAGATAGCTTAACTGTGTGTGGTACCTCATAACACCCTGGGGACCTAGCCACCTCATAATAACCTCTTTCTTTACCATGCCTTGCTTAATTAGGGAGTGAAGCCAAAAGGTCAATGCAGGATAAAAATGTAAATCTCAAAGTTTTCATGTGGACCCTAACTCCCTATCATAAAATATATATAGTGTGCTCATCACAAAGCTCAGTACATTAGCAGATAGAAAGTGTAATGTTTTATGTTCTCAACATTTTAGTGTTTTAGTGAGACAACAAATAAAAGCCTTAGGTTCTTTTGTATAAAATTATGTCTTTGTTCTGCAAAGGATAATTACTAAGTTATTAATTTATTCTCTATGTAAGAAATCTTCTTTAGTCTTGTGTCTTTTACAAATATGACATACATGATAAATATAATAGTTTTAGAGTGTTTGAGTGTACCTAACCTTTCCTTTATTTTACCCACATAAACCAAATACTGTGCATGCCACCCTGGAGAGATAGATGATATGTTACTACAGCCTTCTCATTGTTATTCCAGTTCTCCAATGAAAACAAACATAATTTCACTTCCAGATCTTATTACTGCATTTGAGTATTTATGTCATAATCAACAATGTGTTTCGGCTGTTTATCTTGTTGGCTCTTTCATCATTTGCTGTGCTGCTTTCCAGTTGCCTCCTGATAAAAATACACCTGCATTCAAATGGTATGTATTTCTGACACTGTTAGATACATATTTAAGCTCCAGTCTCAGTTCTTAACCTGTTTTTATCATAAGTGATGGTTGCAAAACAGTAAATATTTATTTAGCTTTGAGTAACAGAGCATTCAGATTTCATTTATGGATTCAATAATCAGTGTAACAGTGTGCTTCTGTTAGGGATCCAATTACGTATTTTTCCCTTCTCTGATTCTAAGTAAATAAATGGACAAGACATATGTTGCCTTGGCTGACATTTGACCAGCTGATCTGGATTTAGAGCAGATGGACAACATAAGAAATATAATAATTTTGCCCCTCAGATCTTAATTCCCCCTCTTCTTTAAAATAGCAACAGTATTCTAACAAAGTGTATTTGCTGTCAGAATGCAGGTACATGATTTTTCTGGATATTCAACTGTGAAACATTTCTTATTTTCATTTTTTTATGGCATCATTGCTGTGAGTGACACACTATCTGTACCAGAACCCAGAAGACTTTTCATTAGGCAGTATATTGAAGTATGTAGCTGTTTTACAGGTTGGCTCTAAAATAAGAGAATGTACTTTCCCTTTTGGTTCAGTTACCTATTAAGGAATAAACAGCTACCTTTACAATTTTTATGTAGGTTTTCCTGACAGCCAAAGTTGAGTGAATGTAGCACTCTGTCTGGATGTTTATATGCTTGTTTCATCTATTATTCAGATACATCACTTACATAATATTTTCCATTAAGAGTTGTGGTTGAGATGTTTGTACACCATTTTTGCATGAGTCAAAGAACAGGCAGTTTGAGAATCTACTTCCAAGGTGTTAGTTGCTTATCCAGTCTAAAAGTTCCTTCAATTCAAAATCTTTAGATCCTTCAAAATCAAATTCCTCTTTGTATTCACAAGCACAGTGGACTCCAGTAACAAAAGCACTCTTAACAGACCTCAGCTCTGAGCTGAAGGATGACACGTTTTGTTTCATCACCCTGTCTCCATTTCCATTCTGTGTCCTCTCTAAATTACTATGCAGTCTCGTAATTGTTTCTTACAGAGTGGGCAATTGCTCCACTGGAAACTGAAATGGTACTTCAAATAGTTTGGAAGAGACCACCACTCCTTTTTATCAGCTGAGGGAATGGTAGCAGCAGAGAAGGCTAGCAGTTGCCTGCTGGCAGTCTGGAAATTCTACGGACTCTTTGGAAGTCTCCGTTCAACCCACAGAGTATTTCAGCCCTTGCCTGCAGTTTTAACATAGAAAAAATTTAAAAGTGTAAACTGTGTACCTTCCATTCTGCTGATTTTGTGTTCTGATGTGCTGACAAGCAGAAATATTCCTGTAATGCTAGGAAGAGTTTAAGAAAGTTATCATAGTTACAACAAAAAGGTAGAAGACAGCTGGAAGGAAGATTTTTTTTGTGTTCCCCAAACAGAAAAGACAGTAATGGTGTTGGAAAAGTAAAGCATCTAAAAATTTACCACAAAACCCCTCAAGCCACTTCAAACACACACACACAGAGATCCATATGCACTTCTTGAAAGGATTTTTTAAAAAGGTGTGAACATCCTCCTGGATTTCAGCTCAGGGCAAACTGTTCCAGAAATTGACAGGATATTGACCATGAAATTATTTTCCTGTCATTTTATCCTCATCTCTTGTTTTAGAAAGAACAAAAACAACCAATAACATTGTTAAGCACAAAAAAATGAAAGAATAATGCCACACCAACACCAACATCCTTCTTCCCACACTCTGTTTTCAGGTGTTAGAAAAATTATTTCTGTTATGCTTTCTAAGTGGATAAAAATCTAACAGAGGTTATTTTTTGTGCATTTTTGCTTACCTATACAAGATCGAGGAGGCCTGAAGCATTAGGACCCAATGCTGGTACTAGGAGGGTTATGACAGCACTACTCTAATGGTAGACTTCACATTTTTGGTACCTGTTGAGGTGATGGCCCATCTGCACCTCAAGTTTGCCCTATTGTCCCTCAAGACGAGCAAAGCAGAGTAATCCTGAAGGTTCAATGCTTCTCCGAAAGAGACAATGCTCTGGCACAGTTGTATTTGTTCCCTCCTTTTCAAGGGACACATCTTCACGACCCAAAGCATAAAGCCCATCATATAGGTCCTGTGTGGTGACAGGTCATATCCTAACTCCAGTCAGCAGTGGCTTGTTGAACATTGTTTCCCAGAAGTTAATTACTCCTAGGTGTAGCTAAGAAATTAGGATTCCGTTTCATTTCACAGGCAATGGGAACTGTGTCTCTTGGCTAATTAAAATATTTTTTTGTAATGCAGAGCAGAAGAAGTAAATAGACCTCTGATTTGATTTGAAGGCCACTGATTTCTTGTGTGAGGATCTGATAGGGAGATATTGTATGTTTAGTAGCATATTCATCAGGTAGAGGAGATGAATTGTGTAAAACTTGCTTCAATAATATGTGCACACTCTGGGGTACCTATGTGTTCGAGAACAAAGAGCTGAAAGAAAGTGAAAATATCCTATTAAACCTAATTTAAGAATGGCTTTAGCATTTGTGAAGTGTAGGGCCTCATTAAAGCCACCATTCCTGGAATTCAGGCAAAACACTTTGCACAATTCAATTGTTGTTTCTACAACTAATTATTTTTATTTTCTAATATATGCCTTGTGCCATGAGCAAAGAGCAGATTTTTTCCCCCATTCCATTTAGTGCAGCTTCAAATGCTTACAATAAAGGTGAGTGCATTTTACTGCTCTTTGGCTTCAGCTAATTTTGTTCTATAACAAAACCAATTAGACTGGTGTAGTCCCAATTTTTCCCCCTCATTTCCAGCTGCTGAACCTGAATCTCTCTCAAAAGTACTTTCTTCCTCAGCCACAATATTTTTTTAATGTCATAATCAATTGATTGTTGTTCAGTTTAAATAGAAGAGATGAGAAAGCAATGGAACAGGCAGCTTCAGAACAAAAATTGGAACATGAAGAGACACTTCAAGTCTTTGCTTTTCTACTGATGAGGCAATCTCTATTTATGAAAAATAAATTAATTCCCTGCTTATGTTTGCTGTTTTCCTAGTTATACGCATTTTCACCATTAATTAATGGAGAGATGAGAGACTGCAGAACAACAAGCCCTATGCTATATGAATGGATGCTTGGGCTGACTGAATAGCTATTCTCCTTCAAGCATTGTTTTAGGTGGTGGCTGCATCAAGGATAAGACTCTTTCTCCCTTTTTGTGGTGCATCCTGAGCAGCCGCATGAGACCTGGCCATGCATCTGAATAAAGGGTAGGAATCTTATGAACAGGCAAAACATTAGTATGGCAGATAATATAATGTTCTGTATGGAAAAAGATAACAACTCCTTGTTTTGCTTATTTAAAAAAACCAATTCTCTATAGAGACTGTCGGAGAGAGGCAAGTTCTTTCTAGCTGTCCAGCTCCAGTGCGTTTACTGCAAATGGATATGTTTGACTACTGGCCTGGGTTATGAACTGTCTTGAAATTCTTCCTTTGTAGAGATTTTGGCTAGTTTAGATGTCCATTTTCATAGTGTAAACAGGTGCTGTGTCTTTGTCTTATATTGAAAGAGCAAGGGGTCAGAGAGAGAGCACCTAGCCTTTTACCACCCCTGAGCATGTTGCATGCTAGTTACTTGCTCCAGTACTAAACTCTGTTTTTGGTAGATACCAAGAAAACTTTATCCCTTTGCTTAAGATCTGGCTAAAAGGAGTAAGAAGCTACAGCATCTTCAGATTTCCCAAAAAACCAGAGTGCAGTAACCAGAGAAGGGAAGATCCTCCATACTGCTATACTCATGCTTTACATGCTAAAGTCTTCCTAGGTTTTGAAAAAAGTTCCACGTAATGCCTAAAACACAATTGAGATCTTTAGGAATGACAACAGAGTATCTAAAAAGCTAATATTAACAGCTATAACAATATATCCTAGCAGTAAAATGAAGGGAAGTACAAGCAGCTAGAGTAAGTTCCTTAAAAATGTGAGTCTAATCCACAGAAACTTGTCATAGAACTATGTAATAAAGCTAAGTCATGTGAATTTGTAGTTAAAAGATGAACCAATTAGAGACTGAATAATTTGTGATATAACTGATAACAGGTCAAAGCAAGGTTATTGCAGGAAATGGACTTGACTTTGCAAAGAACATTGGATATTTGCAGGGCTAGCAAAAACAGCTTCTCAAATTAAAGTGTTAGTAAGCAGCGAAAGAACAGAAGTGCATCTCATTAAAAACAAATATCAGGGTACATCAGGGTATACAATCAGAATACAGGACTCCAGTCAGTGAAATGAAAGCAGTATAATGAGGAGGGCAATATTCCATGTATGATTTGAATGAAATCATATGTTTAGTTTTCATTCAAATGTATACTTTTCTTTTAAAAAAGGAAGATGTTTACATATGCATTTACTATTTAAAGAATGCAAAAATCCAGAAGAAACAGGCTAAAATTGTGGCTCACTTGTTCTCAAAACATTCAAAATATCAAAGATATGACAAAGAAAATCGTACCAAATGACCTGCAGCACAACAAGAGCAATCTCTGCTAGTGGGCTTCCAGAAAAAGTCTTCCTCATGACAAGATTGTGTTGACAAGTCTATCATTTTCTCTGGTTTACTTCTCAAGAAGTAAACAGCAAAGCACCTAGATGAGTTTGACATGAGATATATGTATACACAAAAAAAAAGACCTCCAGCTTCTTATGGAACCTGTTGTTTTGCCATGTGTTAAAAAACCCACCATGCCTGCTGCTGGCTGTACATTTTACACACAACTCAAGACAAAACCACTTCTGCCCATGAGATAACACAAGGGAGGTATAATGTAAAAGGAGCCAGTATAACATGTATAAGACACAATAATTTTTATTTAAAACTCCACAAAGGCACTAAAAATCCCTAAAATATATACCCATACATCCAAATATGTCAAAGTCACACTTACGTCACACTTCTCATCTTGACTGCAAATACAAATGGAGAAACCATCCTTTCTCACTCCTAGGGCTGTGACAAATATGTCTTCATATGGGAAACACGGAGACCTTACATATGTCACAAAAATCTAAACAACACACACTATTTTTCTTTGAAAAGTAAGGGCAGTGAAGACATTTCATTTCTGATTCAGATTTGTCTAGTGACCACTTTGAAATTTTTTCTAATTTTGCCATTGGTCCTAAAGCTGCCTATTTCTTTGCCATGTTTGGATTCTATGCCATAATGATATCACCTCAGTCTCTTTGGCTCTTCCATACCTGTACTAGCATGAATGGAATTCCTGTGAAAACGCAAAGAAAACATATGAATTTACAGTGGGTGTGCAGATGCATGAGAAAAAGCAAGAGCTTTTCAGTCAAACTTTATTGGGTTTGTGTGGCAAGTTTTTGGTTACAGGGGTGGCTTCTGTGAGAAACTGCCAGAGGGCCCCCCCCCCGCCATGTCCAGAAGGGCCCTGCCAGCTGGCTCTTGGATGGACCTGTCACTGCCCAAGGCTGAGCCTATCAGCAGTGGTGGCAGCACCTCTGAGATAATGCATTCAAGAAGTGGGGAAAAAGAGCAACTGCAGTCCCAGAGAGAAGTGAGATTATGTAAGGGCAACTACGCAGCAGACACAAAGTCAGTGGAGAAGGAGGGGCAGGAGATGGTCCAAGCGTCAAAGTTGAAATTCCCCTGCAGCCTGTGGTGTAGACCATGGCGAGGCAGCTGTGCTCCTACAGCCCATGGAGGACCATGGTGGAGCAGAGATCCACCTGCAGCCCCTGGAAGACCTCAGGCAGTCTTCTGAGGCAGGTCAATGTCTCTGAAGGAGGCTGTGATCCCACGGGAAGTCCATGCTGGAGCAGGTTTGCTAGTGGAATTTGTGATCCCATGGGCACCCATGCTGGAGCAGCCTATTCCTGAAGAACTGTACCCACACTGGAGCAGTTCATGAAAAAGTGCAGAACAGAGGAAGGACCCACATTGAAGAAGTATGTGAAGGAACATCGCCCATGGGAGTGATTCAACACTGGAGCAGGGGAAGAGTGTGAAGACAAAGAAGTGACAAAGTGTGTTGAACTCACTGCAGCCCCCCTTTCTCCTTCCCCTATACTGCTGGTGGGGAGGGGGAAGAGAAGAAAGGGAATGAAGATGAATCCAGGAAGAAGGGAGGGATGGGGAAAGGTCTTTTAAAGTTTGGCTTTATTTCTTACTGTGTCATTATCCTGCTCTGATTTTCTTAGCAATGAATTCCTCCATCAAACCAGTTTTGCCCATGGCAGTGGGTGATCTCTCCCTGTCCTTATCTCAACCCATGAGCCTTTTGTTATATTCTCTATCACCTGCCAGATGATGAGGGGAGTGACAGAGCTGCTTTGTGGGCATAAACTAATAAACTCACTACATAAACTAATTGCAGCTGAAATGAAGCACCAAAGGGGAAGCAACTTCCACTTCACAGCAACTTTCACTTCAAAGCATGTGAAGAGAAAAGAAAGGACAAATTTACAACTAATACAATTATACCACCCACTTAAAAGGTGAACCCAGATATTGCAGCACACTACCAGTCTCACCAGCGCTCACTATAGTTTTTACTTTCAGATGCTGGGAAGAAGCCATCAGTGAGGATGCTGGAAGCATTGTACTGGCAATAGTTTAAATATTTCCCTTTCCTTTGTGTTCTTCATGTTGGTCCAAAGACCTGCCTTCAGAAGTGGAGCAGTGAAGTGAGACTCCCTGGAAAACTCTGCTTACAGCTATTAGAACTCCAGAAGGAAAAAAAGGGTAAGAGAAGATGGATGAATGTGCTCCAAATACTATGAAATTGAAAGGCAAAGATGAAGTCCTTGAGGAAAATATGCTATTAAAAACCAGAAACTTTTAAGGGTCACCGGAAATTCAGCCCACAAATTTCTTCATGGTTAAAAAAGTACTTTGAAAAGGCAACATAATTGATGCTATCTGCCTGATTCTTTAAAAAAGAACAGATTTTTACTTGTTTTTTCCTTCAAACATACCAAATACAGCACTTGGTAAATAAACTGCATTCCATTTTGAATGGAAACATGCACAGAAAAGCTGAGGCAATCAAGACGGGCGCCAAGCTATGAAGAACTGCTTTGACAATAGGGCCCTGGGAAAGGAAGGCAGCAGTTGTCAAGAGAGATATGATGGAATGGAACAAGAGTAAATAGGTGAATTAGGAAAATTAGCAGTAGAGACAGTGTTGCTACTTTTTAATTGTTCAATAGAAAGATTTTATGCCTCTTGAGAACTATATATTTGCGACAAGCAAAATAGGCAGATATTTTCCTACAGAGAACCAGTGCAGAATTATGTTCCTCCTCTGGAAAGGCAGGAGCTGGCAGCACATAGCGGTATAAAAAACAGTCCCTGATGTGTATTAGTTAGTAGCAATAATCTGAGTATCAGAAAGTAGGTAATCTTAATTCATAATTTATGCAACCCCACATCTTTAATAATTGTGTGTTTGACCACTTCAAAGACCAAAGAAAAAGAAAGGCAGACACTCGGCCAGGAGATGAGAACACAGAAAAAGAGCAAAGCAGAAAGCAACTGAACAAACTGGTTTTTGTTCCCTAATGATATGAATTTATAAACTTAATCAAGGAGTACGTAGGATGAAAGATCAACTAGATTTTAAATATTCCTTACACATTCACAGAAACAAAACAAAAAAGGAATGGAAATCATCTTGTCTGTGTCCTAAAGCTGTACTGTATGTCATCCTGACAGATGCTTTACTTAACTTGCAATGATTTCTAGTTCTGGAACTGCCACAACCTCTCCAGCCAGCCTGTTCTGTGACTGCACTGTCCCTAGTGTCAGGTAACTTTCCTGATCCTAAACTCAGCCTGCTACATTACTTCCTATTCATTGTGGACATGGAGAACACACTATTTGATGATCTCCCCAAGGGTCTTTTAGCTATTGCAATAACACCTTGCATGTTACCTAAAGGCTGTTGCACTATCCACCATGAAGGAATGGATAACCTGGGTATTACAAAGTTGTTTACACATGAAAAATGGTATCTCCCCTGAAGAAAAAAGTGTACAAGCCTGGTAAGTTAAAAAACTACATTGATTGTGAAATCGTCCTCTCACCCACAGTGCACTGTTGTATGTGCACAGATCTGCTCTGTAGATGACAAGTCCACACCTGTCCTTTGACTGTCATCCACATAATTTCTAAGTTGCATTGCCAAAGATAAAATCTACCTCTGACTTGTTCAAACCTAAAGGAAACAAACTACTGATGACTTCTGATCTTCACTGAATTTATAGGAGGGCTAAGCAATGAAGCACAATATGGACACCTCTTTGACAAGTCAAGGTGTTACAAACACAGGAGCCACAACCTCACCTCAAGCAGATAAAGTCTGCTTGAGATAATGACATTCCTGACCAAGCTTGTGACTGTCGCTACCTGCAAGCCAGTGGGTACAGATGGATATAGACATATCTATCTCATTTGTTTCCACTTTTATGGTGTCCAGCGGAAGATGGGCCAGGGATTTTCTTCTCAGAGGACTATGAATTGAACTGAGAAAATCAGGTGCTCTCTGTAGTTTCCAGTAATATATGATGCATTTAAAATTACTCACTGTTTCTGAAAATGTACCCCATGAACTTATTCTATGGAAATCTGTTCTCAATTTGTAAGTTCTACCTCCTGATGCCACATTAGATGCATATCTGTCACATTTTCCAAATTACTTTTAATATGATAGGGTCTTAGTTTTAAAAGGAGAATGGTAGCCAATTCCTCCAGAATAGGATTTAGTATTTTTCTTAACTCATTTCTGTTGTCCCTGATATGTACATTGTGCAAGATGCTGTTTCAGGATGGCTGCCACATAAAATTCTCCTAAACTAATATTCAAGATGGTAACATTTTGGTTTTTAGAACACAATGTTTCAATGTATCAGTTTTGAAAATTTTCTGCTTTTTCTAGGTGAGCTACTTGCCCCCTAATTTGGTTTGGATGTTGCTTGTGGCTGCGACCCAGGAAGAGAACACTTGAATTGCCGTTAACACCACACTTAGCTTTAATTTTAAAGTTTTCAGCACATCCTTACAGTCATTTCTAGATATATTTCTGGTAAAGAAAGACTGGTTTTTGGGTGCTTGCCAATGGAAACAATGGAGAAGTCTTTCTTTTTTTTCCTTTCAATTTGAGCTGAAAGCAGCCTGATAAAATGCAGTTTCTGCAATTTGTTGAATTATTAAACTAAGCAGAAATTATTAATCATTCTAAACAAGAGAACTTACAGGTTTCTTCTCTTGGTCTCACTCAACTTCTACTGCCCTCTTTGAATTAATGCCCAAAGACAATTATTATTTATATCACAGCAACACCTAGAGGTTCCTACTGAAATCAGAGTATTCTTGCACAAAGTACAGAAAGGTGAGACCAACTTGTATTCTGCAATCCAAACTGGTCAGCAAAAGAAAGAAGAGCAGGGGAAGCAGCAGGAGCCAAGACGAAAGAACACGTCCATGATCACAAAAGTTATCATGCTGTGATGCACCTTCTGCACCAAAGTGGCAACCCAAACATTTCACCATCCTGCTCCCAGAGATCATAGCCAAAAGCAGATGATGCCACCACTGCCTTCATTCCAGGACCCAAGCTGCAGGGAACAGAGTCAGTCCCCACAGTCACCAGTGGAAAAAAAGCACTTACTAAGGCAAACACATCCAAGACCAGCCCTATCTATATTCCAGGACAATTTCTGAGTCTAGAACAGAGCTGGGAGGAGTGTGAGGAAGTACAGGATGAGGAAGCAGCAGTTTTGCATATCAAAATGTTTTGTAACAGCTCTGCTTCTGCTACATAGTTTTGGAACTAGCTAATGTTTTGGAACTACCAAATGGAAAATCTCTGGGCTCACTTTCTCCAGTGCCACTTGGGGTTAAACAGGGCTACAAAATGTTCCAAGATTTGGAAATCACCCAGCGGTGTTCATTCTTTTTTGGCTCCAGGCTTTTATTAGTGAAGAGATCTTTAGTTTTGAGGGTTAAATTATTGGTTGGAGAGGACAAAAGCAGACAAAAGGCAAGAGGTACCACATCCAACCTGCAAGCTGGATGTGTAACGAGAATGATTTGGAAATACTGCAAAGAGCAAACTGATCCTGGTGGTAGTGTCAATAGCCTCCCCTGTGAGCACTAATTATATTATTACAGAAACAGACTAACACAAAACTAAAGCACAAAAACATACATTTAAGATCTGGCCAGATGCCAGTGTGCTCAAGGTACATTCTTCATACCAGCAGTATGATACTGTGTTATTTGTTTTGCCAGACTGCTCAGGAGCACTAATGATCAACCTACATTCTGCCGTGGTCCATGCATAAAAATACAGAAGGCAAAAAACCCCCAAAGAGATCATGCACTGTACATGGAAGATCAAAGGGGTACTGGCAGCCTAAGATGGTGTACCCCAGTGAGATGGGTCTCCAGGTACCCATGGTCTGGCTGTTGCTAAAGCACAGAACTTCGAAAAAAGGTCTTGAGGGAGAACAGCATGACTTTAATGATGTTTTCAGTAATATTGCCATTAAGGAGGCATATGGATTTTTTAGTTATTTCCCCTTCTGCCAGTAATCCTCTTACTTCATACCTACCAGGTGAAATGTTCAAAACCAAATACATTGCAACGTATTGTAGAGAAAGAGGTCACTCAGACAAGCATCAATAGCTGCTTGTGAGCAAACAAGGACATTACAAACAATATATCAGCCCCTTGCTTGATGTTTCAAGTTTAAATAAATAGCACCTTCCATTTCCTGGATAGTAAATAACAAGTGTTTGTTAATGGTACTTAAGCGATTCACAAAAACAGGGAGGAAGGGAAAGAACACCCATGTCATTTTTGGTGCATCAGATGACGCTGGAGAACATGTTTGTGCATATGCGGGGAATGGGGGGGCATGCGGCCAGAGCCACATGGAGGGGATTTGTATGCAATGGGAATAAATCTATGAAAACCTGTAAGTGGAACTGCAGAAGGAAATCTGCAGCCGCCTGAGCCAGGCGGTTGAATGGCAGAGAGGATGGAGGCTATTTGAATACTGATGTGGCCCTCACTTTCTTCCATTTCCATTAATGACATGCTCATCAAGGGCAAACAATGGGACCGGCTGCCTGCGCCTGTCACACTGTGTGGGTGCTGGGAATGCCAGGCTGTCATCCCGGGGCTGCATTTAGAGACCTGCACGCTAATAAGAAGTGCTCTGTGCCGTCAATGCAGACAGGTGCTTCCGAGGCTGGGACATGCTCCATTCCCTTCCCCTGAAACCCTCCTCTCCCGGCCCCCTGACAGACACCATGAAATGCACAAATTAACAGCCCCATCATGTTGGGCTGCTGCTGCCTGTGGTGAAAGCAGAAAATCAAGTTGTCACCCAGGGTGCAGTGATAAAGCCACAGCCTCATTTCTCTGTTGGTGCCCTATAATAGCAAATGCCAGACAGCTGGATGGATTGGGAGGCTTTAGATTAGGGTCCTGATGCACTTTGGCCACTGAATTAGCAGTTGCTGTTTTCATGCAGATTATTTGTGTGCAAAGCAAACATCTGGAGAAAGCAAAGGCTCCAGGGTCAGATATTCGAGGCTTCTTTCCCCTAATGAAGCAGAAATAACAGAAATTCTACAGTGCCTTTGAAAAAATTCCTCTCCCCCCATCAGTGAAAAAGGAAAACTCTTCCTGGATTTTCCTTTAGAGACCTTCACAGCAAATGCTTAAGTCTATGTTTGCAAGCATTTGCACATAGAAAGACTGAACAAGAATCTCAAACCTAGACTTGTGCCTAATTTTACAACGAAAGTGGTCGGACAAAATTCACAGCAAATGTCTCTGGGAAGGCAAAAGGAAGGGTGAACTCTCTGAAGTAATTTTATTTCCATAGTGCAGCATTTCTCTTTGTCAGCAGGCTCTTCCCACAGCCATCCAAGACCCACTGCAATAAGAAGGTTCGGCCATTTTCACGCAAATGGCTCAGCCGGAGTTGAGAATTGATGTCCAGAGCTCAACTGGACAATTGATATCCAAGGTGGGGCCACAGCCACCCTGCAACTCCAATTGCCTCCTCACAAAGGCAGGTATCTGAGCTGAATAACAAACCAAATCCAAAATGGAACCAAAGAGAGCCATTGACAAGGACAGTGATGGTGGACAGAGACTGGTCACACAGACATTTGCCCCACAGCAGGCACTGCACCAGTGATAAGGAACAGAGGGGTCTGAGCTCTTCAGACTCCAAGGAGTTTAATGACATAACGGCCTGAGAACTTCAACATAAAACAGGAAGACCAACTAACGAAACTTACAACATAAAACCCCCCTCCTGTCATTTTTATAGTAATAGTAAAACACTTTATTGAATTTATGAGCTACATAATGACTATGAAGAATGTAACTTGAATTAGAACCAACTCAGAAGTATAATATCAACTATAAACCCTGTTCTATTACCCCATCTCTTTATCACCATCCTATCTGGCTCTTTTTAAACCAAGGAATATTGCTTTCTTCAAAATTTAGTCTGAGATCCATCTCCTAACTTCTCAATAAATCAAGAAAACCCCAAGCATCTGTAACAGACACAGAGCCAAAAAATCAAGGCATGGCCCAGGTACAGATTTTATAGCTAGAGTTAGGAAATTATTGAAAAGCCAAAAAAAGCAAACAACATTTCTGTGACAGCTATGCCTGGGAAGGCATGAAGGAACATCCTGAACCCTGAAGGTTTTGGTAGTGAAGCTGTGTAGCAAGGCACAGCACAGCATTATCAGAGGTTCAGGCCCCAAAATGCAAGTCATCAGCACAGACTTTGAAACAAAAGCACAATCCCACAATGATATCCCTGAGAAGTTTGGAAGCCCATTTAGGAGTAAGCATTAGCAGGACTTTGAATAACCCTGTCTGGAGCCCTTTCATACCCAGGGTTTGACATGAACGATAAAGTCTGCATAAAGCTGGAGAATGCATTGAGGGGCTGTTTATATCCAGATCCATTATTTTTGCAGAAGAGTTTGTAAATGAATGATTGCGGGGGAGGGAAATGTACGTAACATAGGTAAAGCAGCATGTTTTACTGTGTTTTCTGATTCCATTTTACTTCTTTCGTCTCTCCAGTCCCCAAGGATTTTTTTGAAGGCCCGATAAAATAAAATGGGTGAAACAAAGCCATAAGCCAGTTAAGTCTGAAAGACATGTCATCTCATCTAAAAAGAAGAAACGGACCATTTCTATGCCTAGGGCTGACAGCAACGCCTGAGCTAGCAATAGCGCTATTCCATTTGATTTATAGAATAATGGGGTGACAAATGATGACAAAAATAAACTTTTACTGCACTGAACTGCTCCTTTATTTATGAAATTTGGCCAAGTAGTGAAATCTTTTATCTGCAAGTTGTAACATGGAGTGGAAACGAGCGATTATGGTGTGGTAATAGTAATCCAGTGATGGAGGCCGAGTCAGTCGGAAATGGATTGAGGTAAAATAACTACCGCACCATGATAAATGTGAACAGCGCTTTGCTGACAGATGATCTAACAGGTGTTCATAACAACTATATAAGAGGATTTATTTATGACTAGCCACAGCCGCAGCACCGTAAATCAACTCCAGCAGCTGCACACCACTGAAACCAAGTCCCTGATGGAGAAACAGTGCAAGAACCCAAAGAACACAATTCACTCCAGAATCTTAATCATCAAATAACATGTTTTTTTGAGCAATTACACCACAGTGCAGAAATCAGAATGACTTTCAATTACATGAAGCTGAGCCACCAACTAACTTTGCCCAAATCCAGGTACTGGCAGAGGCCCACAGATACATATAAAGCAGAACAGTTACTTTTGGACTCAGTATCAAAGAGGTGCCTTTTTTGTTTTCTGATAAAAGTAACCACTTTGGTGCTGTTCTAGCATAGTGCTGACACAGACACAGTAAGGGCAAGAGGAAAAGAAAGGGAGTACATTTTGCCTCCCCACAGTGTACTCCCTCCTAGCTGTGTCAAATCCAAATGGCTGTAGGGCTACACTCCAAACCATATTAATGAAATTATCTGATCACCAAAATCAACCCCAAATCCCACCAAAACACTGCTGTCTCATAGAAAAGGTTATGAGCTTTTTAATCCCAAATGATCCTGCTGCTTTGCTTTAGGGGATACATCTGCAAACATATATAAAGACAGCTGAGGGAGGAACTATTGGTACCAAGTGGAATGAGTTCCTGGTTTTTTGACAGTATTGAAAAAAAAATCTAAAGAAATAACTGTACTGGTGTTTCTTTCTTCTACCTCCTTCACAACTGACATTTCAGAATCATACCATTCACTTCTCAAACAGGTTTCAGTTAAGTGCTGTTACCTTGCGCACTGCCAGCACATGCAGAGAGCAATTAGGTGCCTAAAAGTCCTCACACAAATATAAAAAATTGGGTAAAACCAAAATGAAAATTATAGGAGATAATAGATTCTACAGGATCAAATTATTTCATGTGTTAAACACCATCTGCAAAGAGTGCCCCACTGCAGCAAGGTACCCTGTTACATACAAGCAATTCCCTAGGCACCGTTTAGGAGATCAGAGGGTCTGCAGTGACCCAGGGCAGAGGCAGCTGTCCCTTGTGGACCTGCAGCTGGGGTGTGTCAGGGTCTTCAAGAGTGGAAGGTGTCACAACAGGGAGGCCTCAGACAGGCATAGGCTTCTCAGCCTAGAAATCCCCCCAGCAGATGTGTTACAGAAAGAAAAGAGCTGATGCTGCCTCTCTGAAGGGTCCTCCCTTCCCTGCACCTCCCTTGCCTACTCTGTTCCAGATGCTGGGCTTAGGGTGTTGCTGTGAGCCTGAGCTGGTGGGTATCCCAAGGTCCAAGGCATGGCTGAAGCTCTGCAGAGTGGCTGGAAGCATCACTGTGCTGCCTCACCCTCCTACCACTTGCCATGGCTGGCAGCTAAACCATGACCTGCTAGTCATGGCTACTACAAGAGAAGGCCTTTCACCACTTTCCCACCACATGTCCAGAGTTCACCAGTGTTTCCACAGGATGGGAAGGTGTCCAGGACCCAAGTGTGCCAACAGCTCTTGCTCTTTCCTGAACAAGGTGTGACTTGTCAGCTGGTTTTGCAAAGCTTAGTCTAAATCTTCCCATCAAGGAGAAAAAACAGGGCTGGGCTAAGCCAGAGAGGTGTATGAAGGTGTGGATGGCAACTCACAACACATATGCTCCATGAGATGGCACTGAGGGCAGAGTCATCTTCCCTCTTCTCTGAAAGCTATGACTGGGAAGGTGGAAGAGGCAAGTCACCAGGAGCAGGATGAGAGCAGGCTGAGACCTGGAAAGGACTGGAAAAGCTGTGGTGGAAGCCAGCAAAACTCACTTTTGCTCTCTGTCCTATACATGCATGATGAAAAAAAGGAGTTTAGAATAATACTATTTGTAAAGATCATAAAATCATAGAATGTTTTGTGTTGGAAGGGACCTTAAAGACCATCTAGTTTCAACCCCCATGCTAATGGGCAGGGATGTCACTCACTAGACCAGGCTGCTCAGGGCCCCATCCAATCTGGCCACGAACACTTCCAGGGATGGGGCATCCACAGCCTCTCTGGGCAATATGAATCTTGCCTCTGTGGCCATATAAACGTATATGCACCAGAATGTACACATCCATTTAAATGGATCAGGATTTGCAGTGCTGCAGTCACAGCAGGGCTCAGAGCTTCCAGTCACTGAAGGATAGTTCACCTTGCACCCTCTGAGGCAAAACCAGTTACTGTGGGACTGGAAATGCAGTGGTATTCACAATCTCTTTTCCAAAAAGATTCACTGGACTGTGCTACATAAAAGCACAACTATACCAGCTATGATAAAGACAGCAGAATTATTGCTTTTATCACAAAGGGTCATTAACAAAGGCTCCTATCAGCAATCAAAGCACATGTGCAAATGTAGCAAAGCACGGCTTCTGCACCACAAAACACTTAATATAACACGTGTTAAACAACTGCACACTTTATGTTAAAACAAACAAAAACAAGTGGAAGGGGAGAAAAATAAACTGTCAGAAAAAGAAGGGAACAGAGCCAAATCCTCATATGCTTGTTACAGGTACACACCAAAAGTCAGATGAGGGCTTGGGATTTAGCTTACCTGTATATTGGTTACCAGAATCCATGTTAGGGCATTTAAGTGGCTAAGTTAAAATTAATTCAAGCATGTAAGATACTGTATGCAAACCTAGGCAGTTCAGTAATTGAATATTAAAAAAAAAAAATTGATACTACTTATGGCAATGGACCATTGCAAAGCAAAGTGTACAAAAGGATTTCATCCTATCACCAAATATCAGTAATTAGCCCAAAGGCTCAGATGAAGAGAATTTAGAGACCTTGGGTTTTTGTATCCTATCCAATATATATCTGTATATTTCTTTATTAAAGTACATTTGCAGTTTTGTCCCATTTTTAGTAAACATCATACTATCTTGTGACAATGGATGACCAGAACTTAAGTACATGTTGTATTTAAAAAATAGGGGAAATAAAAGTAAATGCCTTCTTCCAATTTAAATATATTGCTTTGGAAATGTTGCAAAATGTCACCTTGTTCCTGAGTTAGTAGAAAAGATCATCAGGAAAGCTCAATTTATCTTTTCCATGTAATTCATTATTTCTTATACTGTATCATGTCCCTGTTCTAAAAACACTTCCATTATTTCCACTATCCTTCCACGTATTATTCTATTTATATCTTCCATTATTTTGTCCCTAGCTCCAGACCCATTTTTATTTTTCTTTAGACATTAATTATTAGAATTAAAGAAGGGTATGAAGGGAAAAAATACATTATCCTTGTATACAACATCATAAAATGTCAAAGGAAAATAAGCAGAAAAAAATATGCTATTTTTACTGTCATGCATCAAGCCTATGTTTATATTCTGCCATCGACAGTAACAAAACAATTTTTCCTTGCACCCTATTCTTTCAAAACAGTTTATTTTGGGGTAACTGAATTTGAAAGTTTAGTTATCAAAAAGAAAAAAGTAAAGAAACCCGTTATTCTTCACTAACGTGTGTGTTAGTGTAGAAACAACCAGGCAGCAAAGCAAAGGTAAACTATCAATCTCTCACTATGGAAACTTTCTTATCTGTTTGTCCTTGTTCTTGCTGCGTAATTCTTCAATTCAGAGTTGCCAGCACTAGTCTTATAGCTTGTACTAGACTGCAATAATTTTGTATCCTTTTTGAGGTTCAATACATTCAGCATGATTAAAGTTAATAAAATTTTACCCCAATTTCCTCTTTATGGTAATGTATATGAGCTGGTAGTTGTTATTGTTCTTCCTATGTTTCTGAATGTTCTGTTGGATTCAAAACCTTGCTAATTTAAGTAAATAACCCTCACTGTCCACTCCTTTAACTAGACCTTGATGAAATCGCTAACCATCTTAGCAAAACCCACCTCACCAGCCCTGCAGTACTATGCTTTAGCCTTGCTCCTGTGCCCCAAGCTGTGCACGCAGGTATGTTCCAAGGGTGCCCAGGCCTGGATACTTGCTGAAGCCAGGTGGCTCTTAGTGTGCAGCTCCTGACTGAATAGCCTGCCCACAGAGGTAGGAGCTGCTGCTACATGGTACAAGCAAATCCCTCCAAAGTGAATTTTAGATTGCAATTTAGACCAGGCATCAACCTTAAATATGCCTCTACAAATGATGAAAAGTATGGAAGAAGTGAGTAAAAATGATACACAGCAAACCTAAGAAACTATTGTTAACTACTGCTACTGGTTGAATTATGACAGAGTGCAACTTCCACTGTTAATGTAAGACAGGTACCCATGTTTTTGTTTAGATTCCTCAACACTTGAGTTTCAGTACACGCAGAAATACATTGCTATTTAAATATCTATCCTTAAATAAACTTTATCTTCAAATTACCATCAGGGAAGGCAGCATAAACTTTCAAATCACAATATCATGCTGGCCTGACAGAGTCACAAGAGGTATGCCGCCTACCAGGGTCTAAGATCCATGATGCTGTCAGGAGGGTACCCCAACTTGTCAAGAGCATGGACTACAACCTGCTTTTACTTTCTGTACAAATGATGCCACAAGCCAAAATATAAGCAGTGTGAAGAGCTGTCCCTGAAGAATACCCATGGGCAGCTAGAAACCCTGGGGGTAGGAGTCAGAAACCAAGGCAGCAAAGAGAACCTTGTGGCTGGGGTCTGCTACAGCTGCCTGACCAAGATGAGGTTTGTGACCACCTGAGGAACCTGAATGTACCCATCTGATGTCACCTAGAGGCACATGGACAAGCTCTAGGAGAGAGCCCATGGGAATCTTATGAGGTTCAACAAGGCCAAGTGCAAGGTGCTGCACCTGGATCAGAGCAACCCTGGTATCAACACAGGCTGGGGGATGGACAGATCAGAGCAGCCCTGCCCAGAAGGACTTGGGGGTGCTGGTGGGTGAGAGGCTGGACATGACCCAGCCATGGGCACTCAGAGCCCAGAGAGCCAAACGTGTCCTGGGCTGCATCCAAAGCAGCGCGGCCAGCAGGGCCAGGGAGGGGATTCTGCCCCTCTGCTCTGCTCTGCTGAGACCCCACCTGCAGTGCTGCATCCAGCTCTGGGGTCCCAGCACAGGAAGGACATGGAGATGTTGGAGTGAGTCCAGAGGAGGTCAACAAGAAGATCAGAGGGATGGAGCAGAGGCGAAAGGCTGAGAGAATTGGGATTGTTCAGTCTGGAAAAGAGAAGGCAAGACTATTACCAATGGCATGTAGTGACAGGACAAGAGAGAATGGGTTTAAATTGAAAGAGAGTAAGTTTACGTCAGATATTAGGAAGGAAATCTTTACTGTGAGGGTGGTGAGATATAGCTTGCCCAGCGTACATGTGGATGCCCCATCCCAGCAAGTCTTCAAAGCCATGTTCAAAAGGGCTCTGAACAAGCTGGTCTAGTGAAATGTGTCTTGCTCCATGGCAGGTGGGTTGGAACTAGATGATCTTCAGGGTCCCCTTCCAACCCAAACTACTCTATGATCAGCCAAAGACCTGTACCAAGATTTTTTGAACCATCAGAGTGCTGAAAAATGTAAATTACTACCAGAAACTCCCCAGCTATTCTTATTACCCATGTTTCTGGACTTTGGGATTTCTACAACAATTCATGTTTTTCATCAGTTTGAACAGCTTTTACATCACAGTTGAAAACTAATTCAATAGCAAACTTCTTGCAGGACTAGGACTTCAGAAAATAATGTGAATGTTCATTAGGAACACGTACATTTCTGTTGAGGGCATAAGATTCTTGTTTCTTTTTCTGAGAAGTACTGATATATTTTGGGTGCTAGCAAACTCTAGAACTACATTTCCCACAGAGGAGCAAGATAAATGCCTTAAAAACTTAACCTCTCTTTAGAATTTGCCAATAAGCTCTGCTTCACATTGGAGCCTCCTTTTAGTTCTACTGGATTTTACTAGAAGCTTTTAGAAGAATTTAGTGTGAAGTAATGCAACACTTTTGAAGAAGCAACATTTTGTATCATCCTAAACTAGAACAGCACTAGTTAGCACCTAAGGACCTTGCAAGGGTCCTGGCGACAGAGGAAGGCTACATCTATTCAAGTATCTTCTCTGTAGCAGAGCCAGGAGATACTAGAAAAAAAACATTTTGGAAGTGAGGAGAACTGATAAGAAATGGAAATGCCCAGCATCTTCTGTCCTGCCATGTAACCAGAATGTGAAGGGAAGGTCAAAATCAGTGACCTGACAAAATCACTGACCTGTACCAAGAAAACTAGGTACACCAACTGGTGCAAGGTTGTTCATCTTCTCAGGCCTAGTTCAGTTGATATGGCTATGAACTTCTCTTTTCCTCAAGCCCTGATTTATACAAAGTCGGAAGACGTTTTAATCTAGTTTAAAAAAACAAATTTTAAATAAAGACCTGAACTATTCATAACAGCTAGATGACAATATTTGTCACAATAGTCTAATAATCAGTATTTCATTTAATACTCATTTGAACAATTCAATCAGTATTTTATGAGTAGGCCAGTTTGAAGATAGGCAGTTGCTGGTATTAACAAAAATGTAATCATATAGCAGACAATTATCATAGGAGCACAAACACTAGCTACCTTCACAAGAACAGTTTGTTGATGCATATGTAGCGTCCACCTCATTTGTTAACCAGGTATATACAATACTGGCATGTCTGTTACCAATTTTCTACCTAAACAAGAAAGAGGGAGCCTCTGTTCATAGGCACTACTTTATTAGCATCTTAACAAAATAATTGAGAAAATGACAGTAGGTAGGAACAATGTTCTCAATAGATGAGTTCAGGTTCACAGGCATTTCTAGAAAACAGACATCATTTTGCTGTACCTACGGTGTTTTTACACTTTCACCACAAATTCTCTCTGAACCACATACTTGTTGTGTATGTTGCTGGAACCCACCTACCATTTGAAGTCAGTTTTCAAGCGGTGTGATTTCCCTTGAACTTTATTACCTAGTATTTGTCCACTATAATGGGGGCAGGGGGGGAACACTGATGGGGAAGGAAGGTAGTGGGGGAATGGAAGAGATAGGGAAGGACTAGGGTAGAACAAATGGGAAACACATTTAAAAGTGCAGATAACTGACAGTAAAATATATGTTCTTTGGTTAGCAAGCAGAAAAAAAGGAAAGGACTTGCATACATGATAGATACGCACTAGCATTCTAAAGCAGAAGACAAGAATGTCAAGAGTGTATTCTTTCCCCTCTGCCAGATGGAAGGGCTATTATTATAAATGAAAGGCAGCAGTAGTGGATGCCAGGCACTTTTGTTGTGTGCCAGATTCTGAAGTCCAGATGTAAGCAGGTTACCCCTGGGACAGGACAGGCTTCAGCTCCCGCAGCAGAACAGAACCAATCACAGTTTTCTCAGTGTTTATGATGAGATGTGCTGTAGAGCTCTCCTTCAGCTCCACTGTGACTAGCATCAGTGACCCACTGTGCACAGTCTTAGCTGCAAACCTGGAAAGAAAGGGAAAAATAAAAAAGAAAAGAGAAAAATCACTGAGGATCTTAAGGTCAACGACTGCTAGCATTTCTTTCTGCAAGAGTTAAATGAACTCAAATACAATAAAATACTTCTAAATTCATTAATGCATTTCAGGGGATAAACCATAAAACCTCCCATAAATTCTTCAAACGTAATTTGTGCAGCATTGCGTAAATATTTTTGCATTTTAGAAGGACAAAGAAGTATCATGCAAAATTCTGTATTTAGTAGTACAAACTAAATTTTATTTAAATAATTTCTTAATCTAAATACTGATTCTTCAGTTCATCTACTGTATTCATGCACACTGACAACCTGACTACAGCTGTATAGAATTTTCCAAGGATTTCCATTATTTGGTGCCCCAAAGACAATACAACTATGTTAAATGTAGTAGAACACATAAAAAAAGCCAAACTTCTTGTACTTTCTGAAACGTGTCTCCTCCTGCAATCTCAGAAATTAATTCAAACTAAAACTAGTCAAATTTATAAACATACAAACCAATCAGTTAGAAATGAGAGTAACAGGAAGACACTGGTTTATTCTATTGGTGAATTTATCTCCAGAATCATAAAAATGTTGCCAATATTTTAAAGCATATTATAATTACAAAAAAATCCTACAAAGGAAATAAAAAACTACCAACCAATCAGATAGACAAAAGTTAGGACTAATGCACCATTACTAAATTCCAAGACATGAAGAACCCACTAATTACATGGAATTAAAAGCAAAACTAGCCTTTTAAGCACCACAATTGACTGAAAAGCCATTTTAGGCACAATGAACTTCTGTCAATCCTGTTAATTCATTCTGTGTGCAGAGCCAGGCCCAAGAGACAGGAAGCAAGAGGATGGCAACAGCGTCCATCTTTCCATCCTCCACAAGGAGAACAACATGCTTTCCACCGCCCCCCCCGCCCCCCCGTTGGTTACTTCTCAACAACAAAGTTGCTGCACATGGGCTTTTGAAAACACTAACAAGTGTGGAGCAGGTCTGTGACCCCGTCTGACCCCACTTTGCAGGGCCAATCTCCTCTCCTCTTTCTGAATGACACGTGTCTGAATCAGAGCCATCTGCCTCAATTTGCGCAACATCTTCAGTCACAATAGGACCCAGTTAGCCCTGACAACAGCTCACAATACAGAAAAATCAAACTGCTGCGCTGACAGCACGCTGTGGGCTATTCAAGAGCAAACCAACTGGTCAGTGTCTCCTGTCTGACAATCAGCATGGGCCTTGCAAAGCGCCTACCCAAGCCCTTGGGGATCTGTTTAATTACCATCAACATAAAGGAGGGAGTTTATCAGGAGATACTAAAAAAACTTCACTCCAGACTTAATTAAAATATTAGCCACTTAAGCAGGAAGCAAGTTCTCTTTAAACAAGAAGTAATTTCTGTCTTTTTTTTCTTTTTAAACAAAGCATATCAAAATCTCATAACACATTATACTAATTAAGGAAACATGGGGCACTTTTCTAATGTCATCCATCACAGGTCAATCTATTTCTTTTGTCTGGATTACAGATACATTCAAAGACCTCTCTTTTTAATAGAAGGTTATAAAACGATATTACTAGTACAAAAATTACCTACTTAGCTAGTTATATCAATGATTTCATCTATTTATGCTGCAATGTAGAAGATGACTATTTCTCTTGTTGACTTCGACAAGGGGATAATTACAGAAACAATAGTCTTATTAGTCACTTTATTTACTTAACAGTTGTGTCTTGGGACAACACAGAAGCAGATTATCTCTGAGTATGCACATAAATAGGTTGCTAGTTGACACTCCTGCTGTGCTTCATAGCCCCGAGGCTTGATTTTACCCTCTTTTATCAAAAGCTGAAAGTGATACAAAGTCAGCATTCTGGGAAAGCCAAGGTGGTCCAAAGCACCAGAGATGAGTTTTGTGCTGATATTTTTACTTGTGAATTTGCAAAATCACTTAGGGGATCAATAGCACTTTTCCATACCCCTGAACAAACCACATAAAATCAATAAAATGTGAATTTGCATGTGGTTTGCAAGATGCAAAGGGCCTGATACTCAGATCATTTTACACAAAGTGTTAATACACATAACTAGCAACAGCTAATCAGCTTCTATCAATGGTCACTGGTATAAGATCTGGAATTGCTAGGTGAAGGAAGAATTGGACCAAAACGGGAAGACTTATTTCACCATTAAAAAAGCATGTATAGAAGAGAACCACACAGTGGGTTTACAGCTGCTTTTGAACTTCGGGTTTACAGCTGCTTTTGAACACTGGAGACCAAAATCTGTTCCTTAGAATAGGGAATATAAAGTAGTTTCTAAGGGGAGTGACAAATACACTTGTAAAATCTGTAAAACTAAATACAGTTATAACAGGATGAAGCAGCAGGCACTAGCAGTAAAACTGATCGGTCAGTTATTTAGATGTTTCAAATATACTGTCATTGAAGGATTTGGTTAATAGCTGTTTTTTCAACTAAATACACACTACTGCATTTATATGCTAACTTTTACCAGAAACCCTTGCGGATTTTCTAAAACATGTGTTGCGCTCAACTAAATACCTAGAAAAGCCTAGAAAACCACTGGAAAAATCTCTCAGCAGCAAAAAATTAATCACTAATAATGTGTTCACTCTTAGTGAGAAACTTTGATTTTCCCCATGAGGTTGGTAATAATTTTTCACTTTTTCTGAAAGTTGATACTTAAAACCTTAACAGTTAGAATTTGAATTAAAACCAAACAAAAATCCCCAAACCAAACTAAACTAAAAAAGACAGTAAACCAACAAGAAATCATTGACTTTAGTAAGTCTTGAAAAATGCACTGTGGTACATTTAAATCTAGGATGTAAATTGATTGATTGCAGGTCTAAAAGAAAGAATTTGTCCTGTGGACAACTCTTAACATAAGACACTGTATTATGAGCATGGTTCTGTTACAACAAAGGATGCATCAGTAAATATAAAAAAACCAAAACCCCAAAAAAACCTCCCCAAAACAAAGCAAATGAGAATACATCCAGAAAACAGAACCAAGTATTTCCCAGTAGTTTCAAGATGGCTGTTTCTGCTATGATGGAGTATTTAATTCTGTGAAAATATTGATTCTAAACCTGATTTTACATCATTAAAATATTCAGGAACATTTACAGCTGTTAATATTTTTCCCATTTAATAAAATCAAGGCAGATTAGAAACAAAACAACGTGAGAAATATTTGCATATTCTGAACGTTAACAATTCTTTTTTTTTAGAAAGAATGTTAAATATTCTAAGCATATGTGACATGCAAAAAAAGAGAGAAGGAGTTAATACATTATTTTTACAAAAATAGAGTACCTGTCAGTGGGTAAGGAAATACACATTAAGAATAAAATTCAGTATCAATGAAGTACTGTATATTTTTAGAAAGACTTGGTCTTTCAAGAGTTAAAAATCAAGTACATAGTCTTGGTCACCTCCCATGAAAATAAAATTTGTTCATGGTAACCATACAGAAAAATTTGGTATGTAGCTGACATAAAGAGAAAACACAGAGTATCAGATGCTACAATGTGACAGCATTTGCCAAACACTGACTTTGCAATGATGACTAGCCTAAATACAGACTGGCAGTAATTTTCTCTTTTTTTGGTAGACAGAATGCAGCTACACTATAAGGAGATGCATTTTTATGAGGAAAGGTTATGAAAATTTCATGGCAGTGAATATACAGAAGCAGACTAACTCACTTAAAATCTGCTCTTTAAAATTCAACATTTGAGAAAGTAAATTTACACCTGAACACTCACTATCGGGATATTAACAGCAGAGCAGGGTTTGTAACGCATAATTCAACAGCATTAAAACACACTCTCTCCTGTCCGGTCCTTTTCTTCCTCTTTGACTTTTCTATTCAAGCTAAATTCTCTTCTTTTTCTCTTCTACTGCTTACCACAAACAGTGACAATGGCCCATGGAGGCTAAAACTTTTTTTCCTCTGCTCTTTCTTTAAATCTTGTACATGAAGCCTTCAATTACTGCCTGCTGAAGCAGACAGAATCCTATTAGTAAGGAAGACAATCAGAAGATGCAGTGCCCTGCCCTAGCCGTAGAAAAATAATTAGTCCAAAGCTGACAAATGTGTATTCAAGTTATGCAATGAATATATTCAAAGGAGAAAAAAAAAATTACTGCTGCGAATTAGTCCTCAATTTGTAAAAATAAGAATGAGTAACTACAAAGGACCTTCCAGCACGTCAACTGGACGACAAAGATACTTACACTTATAGTTTCAGTACTCTGAATCTTCCTCTTGCTCTGCTATGTACAGATTTGACTTTATAATTAAGATTTCATCTAAAAATTGGTTGAATTACTGATTTACTTGTATTCATTCTCTGAGTAAGCCTTAGAATACGAAAATGAAGTATTTGGTATTAGTTCTGACCTGGGGATAGAGGAAGCCTAATAATAAAACTGTAAGCACAAATATATCCACTAAATGCAGGATCTTAATCTGGTGATTTTGACATTGATTACTACTAATAAAATTTGATTAATATTTACCTTAAAAATCATATGATGATAATTAGACTTTCTTTTTTCCAGTCTGTTAAATGCGATTTTAACACTATCTTTGAATAAATTGTTCAAAATACCTAATTCATTACAATAATGTAACTATTTTCCAACATTATCTATTTTTTCAGGGGTATAAAATAATAAAATTGTAAAATAATTTGCAATCAAATGTACATATTTTTGCCATGTTTATCTGTATTGATAAAATAGATTTTGAGTCTGTCCTCAGTTTCCAGTAAGCAGCTGCACTGTACCTCTAACAAAAAGGCAGAAGTGCCAGTCATCTGAACTTACTGTTCAATACATAGCAGTACTCCACATGTTCAAAAAGATGCTGCATGAACTTTTTATCATCTTCCAAATTTATCATTAGTTTAAATATATCAGCGTTTTTTATGTAGGTATTTATATCTCCTCTCTAAAATTCCAATGAGATAAAAGCTTGAATCAAAGTATTTGGTCCTCCCACCTAGAAAATTCTAATTGTAATAATCTATTTTGTTTTCTCATATACTTTACTCTTTCTTTTTTCTATAGAATTTGGCATTTAATATGATATATGCTTGAGAATTATACTCAGTCCATTTTTAAAACAGGCTATAAATTTTAATTGCAGGAAAATTATTTAATTCCAAGAAAGTAGATTACCTTATAGAAAGATATTAAAATATTAAACATGCTCAGAGATCTTTACAATCAAAGATATTCTTCTGCTCAGTTAGTTCTTTAAGTGTTAAGCATTTTCTGTTTAAATAACTGGCTCAAAAGGTTCCTGTTTGTTTTTCAAAGAAAATGCTGCACATATTTATCACTTTACAGCATTCAGATACAAAAGCAGTGCTGTCCTCTAGTGGACAACAAATAAGCCAGGCTAGAACAACCTATTTTGATGAACCGCATACCTAAAATGACTCACTCATATACTTTTAATGTTAAGATCAAATTTAATTTCTTAAAGTTATTTTAATATTTTGCAATTTGCACCTAAGCTCTTTAAATACAAAAATATAACTACAGTGTTAAGGGCATTAAAATGATTCTGTGTGAAGGCATTCTCTTGATCAAGTATTTTGTACCAGTTAATCAAAATCTTCATATGATGGTAATACATGAAATATACAGGGCTCTTTTGTTAGCAGAGAGAAAATTTCAAGGTTTTGGAACATTAGGATTTGATTAAGAATTTGATTATGATTTGATTAAGGAATAATTACAATAGGAAGAGTAATATGAGGAACTATGGAATGAATACTTTCATGTTTATAAAATTCAGTTTTCTTTTCCTCTATTAATAAAAATATTAACCTAAGAATAATTACTAACCAGAAAGTCTTCTAGTCCTGCCTGTTAAAAGAAATATAAATGGTTAGCCTAGTCAGGATTTTTTTTTTTTTAAGGAAACAAAACCAAACCCCTCAAAACAGAAAGCAAGAATTACTTCCATCATATATCAAGAAAACTTCAAGAGTTTACAACTTCTGGCTAAAATGAAGGCTGAAATAACTGTGGACATGGATATACTATTCCATTTAAAATTCTGTCTCCTGCAGGTAAAGACTACCAGAGAAGCTGTTTTGCCTAGGGTATTTAGCTCTCTAATTAATTCCTACTTGAGAAATTAGGAAGCAAAATCAAAGCTGCATGACTATTACAAGTTTATTTACTCAGCTACCCACTGAAGCTTTCTGGAAGAGTAGAAAAAGAAGACTGAGCCCCACAGCTAAGGAACCACAGAAGCAAAACAGTCTAGGTAACTGCATCAAAAGTGCTACTTTGCAGGAGCAGAGGTGGATTTCATTTCCTTGGAGCTCTCCAACAGGCTAACTGCTTAGTAAAAAAAAACCTTAGAAAAGGTGTATTTGCACACAGAGCAGGAACAGCCTTAAAAAAGGTCTTTGTGGATTTATAGACCTGTTTATCAGCTACTGAGAACATATTTTTGGATTCAAGTGAATAACTATAAAAAATTTATGTTTCTCAGAAATTTATACATGGTGTTTATCCTCAATAGATAGGTATTTTCCTTTACAGCAGACATGCTGGAAGCAGATGCAGTTGTTAGTTACGTGATCACTAACTTCCTACCTGAGAATTCTCCAAATGTAGCACAAGTTGGAAGATGACACACACAGAAAAATTTTCCACGTGGACCCCTTTAGGTGGAGTTTGATTCAATACAAATGTACCTACACACATGCACAACTGCATACCTTTTCTCCCCACATTAAGTGTTGCTGGATTAAAAAGATGCAGGGAGGATAACTGATTACTAAGCACAACATTCTCTGATAATCAAAACTGTCTGTAAACAAAACCCTCTTTCCTTTGAGAATCAGTCTGCCAATATACTATAAATGGGACATGACAGGTTGCAAAATGATAAAAAGGGGTGAATACAACCAGACTGTCAGGCTGATGCATGGGGTGAGAAATAAAGCCTAGTGAAACACAGGTCCTTGGATTTCTGTATTTTAAGCATTTTATGCAAGTTTCTCTATTTGGTCTTGCAGTTTTCATACTATTCAGAATATGAATTCTCACCCACTGCAATGTGTTTACTGTCATAATACATGATTTACACAGTATGTTTCTGATTTTGCTAAAGGATAGCAATATAAGCCTCCACAAGACAGGTGGATAGTATTTTACATCTTGTTCAGTAATTGCTTATTCATGAAATCAGATAGTTACGGGTACACTAAGCAATGGCATACAGCAAGCTCTGAACAAACTACCATATCTAAGTGGTTCAGTGAAGTGTCCTTAAAAATGTAGGTCACAGAAGCTGCACAGTCACTGCATGCACTGCTGTGCTTGAGCTCGTTAGACCTGCCCCAGCAATGAGCAGAAGTGCTGTTTCATGCTTCTTGTTTAAAACTTAGCTTGCTTGCTGCTAATTTAGGTGTCTACTACAACAACACACTAAGATGAGATGAGAATCCTCCCTCTACAAGTCCTGGTGATGTCTAGAAAAAAGAGATGACTATCAGCATCACCACTTTCATGACTGTAATGGAGAGGATGTTAAAATCACCATTTAAAAATGTGAAATGGTTATTCTGAAGCACTTTAGAGCTCCATTGTCAAGAGATTTGATTTTCTCCAAAACCTCAGATTGTCCCATACTGGGTTGTTGAAATGACAGAATTGGCCATGTTAAATTTGAGGACTGAAATAAAAGCTGTCGTGTGTCTCAGAGTGCAGGTCAGTGGTTACAGCCATCCTGATGAACTGTAGAATGGAGATGTGCATATGACACCATGCTCACTTTCTAATCCTGCTACTTCCAGTTTGCAATTGTGGATTCCTTCCAGAATACAACAGCAGCAACAGACAAGTGCAATGGACTATTAAATAAGTTGAGGTTGACTAAACTTCATTCTTCATAACCACCCTGCTGGCCTCAGAGTTTAATCTCACTGACTGATTGGGCAATGCATAGGTAGTCTTTAAGAATGAAAAAAGTGGAAAAGATGATCTATCTTGCATCAATTTTAGAGCCACAGTCATTGAGGGAAATAATATTCTGTAGTACAATGCATCCCATTTAAGAAATGCTTTGGGAAGTAGAAGGTAGAGAGGTAGGTAGTTGAAGACAGCCTGATTCTCCATCCCTTTACACATTATACTATTACGTCAATGGAAGCACACAAATATAAAACAAAATGAGAGTGAAGAAGTAAATCCAGTTTATGGTCACAGCTCTGAACAGATTTTTCTGCTGTATGCTACTTGCCAACACTTTTAAAGCTTTGCACCATATTTTGTTGGTAGCAGGAAAAAACACCTCCTATGTGCATTTCCATCACTTTTTTTCCTAAGCCAATTTAGCCTGAAACACCTCTCCTTCATGCACAGGGTCTTCCATAACAGTAGATGATATTTTGACATTTTTTAGAGGATTATAAGAGCACTCAAGCCTTTAAAGATTAAAGTCTGCAACTAGACTTTTCATTCTATCACCATCTGTTATCTTTTGCTATATTCAAAGTGAAGCATATGATTACTACCTATCCTTATAGGAGCTGAAAATGAATAAAGGAGAAAGAGACCTGAAGAACTTTTAGAATATTCATCTGAGAAGAATAAGCAACACATCTTGAAAGTAACACTAGCATGAAAAGCTGGGTCAATAAGGCTTGTGTCAGTTAAATAGAATATGACTGAAAATCTTGAACTGAGTAATGTCTTCATCTCATCATATTTTGAAATAGAACAGCCTGGATTTTGTTGTTGTTGTTGTATCTAAAGCAATGAATGTTATTGCCCAAGCAGAGAACAGAAGCTCAAGTAATGGTCTATAGAAGCATCAACTTTGAGGGAATAAATGTCCTCCATTATGTACCCTCTTATCTTGAAGATGGAAAAATTTCTAGCAGACTTTCCCCACTGACAACAAACAGCAGGCATATTTCAACTGAAAAGTACTTGGTCTCTAAAGGTAGTTATTCAGAGTGATTTCATTCCCTGCAGGAACAAACAGTTTTATTTCAGTGTCTTTGTCTTCAGATATTCAAATGGTGCCCCTGGATGTGGTCTGAACCAAAAGACAGAAGCTTGGTGCCTTAGCTGACTCTCTCTGAAATCACTTTATCAACACCAAGTAACAGTTCTCAAAACATTAGAAGAGCTACAGATATTCCAACAATTACTCTAATCACTCCTGTGAAAAAATATTTTAAGAAAACAAAGGACTCTTTTTTCTGAAGTTTTCATATTTAAGAAGACACATTTCCTATTCAAGAAAATTTATCTTTTGAAATTTCACATTCTTGCTTCTAGTACAAGCCTTTTAAAATTTACATAATGTTTCCACTTAATAGCAAAAGCAAGAGAGATCAATACATAAAATAGTTAAATCCTATTAAGAGCATGCAAAAGCATTGCATGTAGTCTTACAAGGCCCCATAATCTAAGCCCTTGAATAAACTCTGTTGAAGATCAGGTAACTATTCTAAAGGAAGTAAAATAGTATAGCAAATTTATTTTTCAAATATATAAATAGTAACCTGCAACTCTGTGCTCTGATATATAGACATAGATATAGATATAGATGGGCTGTTGAGTTCAAAATTTTTGCAGCTATCACTTCAAATAAAACAGGTCAGAAATGAGAGTTTAAAGTAGAATCAACTACGTCACCTGGCATTTTTTACTACTGTCATTCAACAATAAAATTATTACATTGTAACTAAGTATACAAATTTAGTAGCCACATGGTAATGTGAGAAAAGAAATGATGTAAGAAAGTGTTGCTATATTGTGATAGTCTCAGATATATAGCTAATGTAGTTGACATTTGTTTTCACTTATTTTATTTTTCTTTGATGACTATATGCTACTCTGTTGATATTTATTTCAAGTATTTACTTTCAAATCTTCAGTATATTCGCTCTAAGTATTTTTATTTGGTGCAAAAATAAAGTCATAATAGGGTTATTAATTTAAGGACCAGTAATTGGGTTCCACCAGCATGACAACATCTTCAGCATGAATGTGAATTTGTTTAGACTGAAAGAAACCATGAAACACACCTGTTCATGTCCATTAGATACTCTTGCACTTGTATTAAACCGTACAATTTCATTTTGAGTGAGTATACTGCATTACCAGGCAATACAAATTTTTTGGCATTAGCCATCATTAAGCAGTAATACTCAAGTTGGGGATGACCAACTAGTAAGTTAATATAATTTATGCTGCACAGCGCAGAATGCCAAACAACAGTACTCCTTTTGCTGTGTAAAAAGGTATGTACTAGGCTCTTCCAAGAAGTCAGCTGAAGCAGCCCTCACAGAACAGCACGATGAGCTAAAAGTTCTTGGATGTAATTTTTTTCTCCAGTATCACTTGCAATAAAACAAGACAAATGGCAATCCGATAAAAAACTTAGAAAATTCACTTATAATGTATTTTTATTGAATCTGTAACTGTTTAGAGAAGATAAAAGGTGACTGCTTATTTTATTACCCTGAAATTGCATTTCACATAAATAAAAGTCACAGTTCTCGCATCCATGAGACTTCTGCCAGAAGACATTTCATTTTTGTTTCTTCTCACGGCAGAGTTCATTTAATCCAAACATATGTATACTTTAGATACATATATATATATATATATGTATGTATACTTTTGATACATATATATATATATATATATATAAACTATTTCAGGAATTTTTTTCAGCATTTTGAAAGGATTAATTATCTAATATCTATCTCAAATATTAATTCATGTGAATCTAGGATTTACTTTAATGATAAAGCATCACTGTTTAAAAGATGAACAGGTTCATCACAGTATCAACTAGGTAATGTTCCTGCTTCTGTTCGCAGTAAAATCTAGGTGGAATTACAACTACATGATATCTGTGAACTGCAGTTACTTATGGTGAAGCAAACAAAGGACTATTTTCTAAATGCTTATCAACTGCTGGACACTTCTCATAGGCCACTTAAGTTGTTATATACCATTTTTTTTCTTGATGGATTATTCTATAGTCTATTCCATAACTATTGTGGAACACTGAAAACACTGTATTTTAAATCTAAATAATCAAAGAAGATTTCAGGATGCTCTGAAGTACTCTGAATACTTCAGCTTGACCCGAACATGCCTTAACCCAACAGTAAGCACATCTTCAATTTATTTAGTGTTGGTATAGACTCTTTTGTAGAAAACTTCCTTTAAAAGAAACCGAAAGAGCAAAAGAAAACAGCATCAAATTAGAAACTTATCTACAACCAGGAAACCTGTGGCTGAGCTAGGAACTGGGCTATTATTTTAGCGAGCCTTTTTGAGACTCAGTCAACAAAACAATCCATCCCTATGTGTTAAGTCTCATGTGATAGATAGGGTAAAGATGGAGAGCACCTGTATAGTGCAGACACTTCAGTCTCTCTTGATTGACACTCTCACCTAGTCTTTGAATTGACATTAAGAACACAGGCTATACAGATCCCTCAGGGATGCAACAAATGAGGACTCTTTCATGGAGGATCAGGTGTCAACAGTGACAATCATTTCAGTGCAATCACACTAGCTGTGCCATGTTTTTATGGTGAAACAGAATTTTATCATTAACCGTATCAAATACATAGGAAAATCCAGCTGGGTTAATGTTAATGCAATGCAATACACATGCCCAGCAATGCAAAAGAGACTACATCCAACAAAGAGAAATATCAGGTTATTAGTCTTGTGTAGGCTACAGCATTCTCACCATTTCAAACAGCCATCTCAGTCAGCAAAATTTCAAAGAAAAGCACTGTTCTTTTCTTTCAAAGATGATACTTCGCTCTTATTGAATATCAAAATTCAGGTAACTAGAGGTAATTCAGAATTTAGTGAACAGTTTTAGTAGATGGTAAGAGAGATGTAGTCATTTTCTTATTTCAAGACCAGGTTAACCTGTTTGTTCCCGTCACAAGTGAGATGCCACACAGATTCACAGGACTAAATATTTTGAGCCAATCACATTAAAACCTGTCATTAACCAACAATTGTATCAATTCCACTGACATTCTGTATCACAGTATTTGGATGAAACTGATTAATCAGCAAGTCACAACTGGAAATTTGACAGGGCCAATGACTTCCTTGGCTGATAACTGGTTTTGCTTGCAGATATATATAGGAACTTCAGAAAATAATGTAAGAAAACACATTGCTTCTCACAGGTGATACAACTGGAGCAGGCTGCTTATTATGGGAAACAGAGAAAAAAGTTAACCTCACCCACCAAAAGCTTCTTTCAAGTACTGTGCCTTAAAAGACTACCTCTTCCCTTTGAAACAAAACAAGGGAAGGACAATTTCCTCTAACTGTGTACAGTAAAGTCTAGACATTTCTATATACATTCAAATAATGAGCTGCAGAGCACTTAGGCTCAAGTTACTATCTGCTTAGGATTATACACTGCAATATAATTGGGCACCTTCTGCCTTAAAGGTATGGATAATAAATTTTCCCTAATACTATCAAATGTAGATGAATTTTGGACTAACAAATTAATATTAAAAGATGGTCCTACTCTGAATAACAGATAATCTTACCTGTGTATATTATCTTGACCAGAAGGGACTACACCCAGGTTTGCCGCTTTCACTACCCTCTCAATTATTACAAGTCTAGTAGAGTTCTCTGGAGCAACAGCTATTGTAGCAGATGTCTCATTCATTCCTGTCAGCATTCCTGAAACATTAAGTATTTCATTATGAATACTTTAATATTTGCTTGCTTATTAAGCATTAAACCAAAATAGTAGACACCTAAACAAAAAAAAAATTCCATTAAAAGTGAAATAATTTATTCAGAAAAAAATTTTATAAGAACTCACATAATTACCTTAGTTTAATGTCTTACTTGCAATGACCTATTATCAGAAACAAATCAGTAATAGCGGAACAATGATATGTGTGATACTAATGCAACTGCGAAACCAAGGTAGTTCTTTCTCATAAAAAGCTTAACTTAAAAGAAGAACGCAAACGCAGAAATTAAATACTAAGTAAGACTGATTTGGAAAGGTCCAGCTTAAGCAAAACTATATACAAAGACCCATTATAATCTTTTAATCATAGATTTAATTATAATTCCGTATCCAGTTGCTAAAAATTATCTTGAAATTCAGATAGTAGTAATTAGTTCAATTTAGTTATTTAAGAGAAAGTCAGCACATGAGAAACTGGGCAATACAGCTAGTATCCAGCTCTCTAAAATATCAAGATAAACCATTTGAGTAAAATATTTTGAATATCTCTATGAAATGGAACAGAAATGTCAGGATTATATCCAAACATATGACAAAGTAAAAGTAATGAAGGATGTGCCATTCAAGGACATTTTAACAAAACTCACACTTTTCTATCAATATCCATTGTTTAAAAGAATGATTTGTTGGATGCTCATGTTGATTAAAACACAACAGTAACTACAACTTGATACTGTGTGTGCCTTTTTACAGTATGTTCAGAAGCTGAAAATGCAGACAAACAAAGGAGCACGGTACTTCAGGCAGAAATATGAAGCATCTGAAGCAACACTAACAATGAAAACAATGGAAAAGTCTCAGAAGGCTAATGTTTTAGGGCTGCACATACAGCTTGAACCCAGAGGAAACAGTAGTACCAAGATGCTTAATAGAGCAATTAAAACAATAAATCCAACATTTTAATGCCCCGGAATGTGCTGCTGTCACAGAATAAGAAATATGAAAGTAAAAATGGAACAGCTGATACGTAAAAAATAGGATATTTTTGAAGAGAACAAAAATAAGCATACAACTTTTATAACAATCAGATTTATCTTGGGAGTAGAATTCTGTTTCAAATTGTTTAACTATTAGGCAAAAGCTTTACAAACTACATACGCAGACTAAAACTGCTTTTAAGCAGAGCATGGGGACTGACATAACACTGCTGAGAGATGTGTGTACTTATTTAGGATTTAAACCTTCTCCATTAAGCTCTATTGAAGAGCAAATGCTGAATAAATGAATGCAACTATGTTTATGTTAAAAGCCTGTTTCCCGCAGCATGTAATTAAAGGAAATGTTGTACAAAGCCAGTACTTTTGTCAAGCTCCTGTAAATGGAAAGATGGATAGCACTCAGAGAAGTGAATGCATTGCTTCATATTTAACCTTAACACTCTTGTCATTAATGGTTTGTCTAACTTGTTCTATAAAAGACAAGGTACTGCTCCATTGAAGTAAAATTAAAAAAATCAACTAAACCATGCTTTTCAGAACAGAAGATTCATTATCGTCGACTAATGTATTGGCATAAAGCAAAGTAACATCCTATCAAGTAAGGCACACATTCAATCTGCTTTTTCACCCCCCTTTATTTTTAACTCATGCTGTTTTATTGTTATAGGCAATTTGTACCACTCAGCATGACAGTGTAAACTGAATCAAGATTAATTTACATGCAAAAGAACACTTAGGAGAGCAGCGTGGTAAGCAAATGTATTGTCTCGATTGCTGAGGTGGAAAAGAACCTGGAAATAAAAAAGGGTACTCTAATTAAGGAGCATCAAATATGATTGCTTGGGGTAGTCAATGGCCAGAAAATGGTAAATGTCCAACCATTTAAAGAATTAGCATCTTGCTTGTTAGGAAAACAAATTTTATATATATAATTTTAACAAAATTAGAGAAACTATCTGTTTATTTAACCAAGATTGGGTTTTGTTGTTGGTTTGGTTTTTTTTAAATGTGATTCAGGTATACACTTCTAAAAAAACGTTGATGAAATTATTTTAAAACATGTTTCTTGAGAGGAAAAAAATCCTAAAGTAGTTTTAATTGGCTATTTTAAAAACACCATCATAAAAATTCTGATTAATATCCAGCTGTAACGATCACATGACACGTTTAATATTGCTTGAAACGTGAGAATCTAAGAACACTCTAGCCCAAGCACAAAGCAGCAATTAGTCTGGGTTAACTACCTGATACGATGAAATAACTGTACGTATTTTAAATAATAAAAGAAAATTAAATTGGAAAAATTACAGTGATGGGTAACAAGGTATGTTAGCCAGCAGACTAATCCTATTCTGAACTGAGGGAAGGAAACTTTTGCTACTGATTTTTAAAAACAACATACAAGTTGAAATTTGGATAGCGTTCCCAATAATAAATGTTCCACTCATTCAGAATCCCTGCTATGGCAACTTGACCTTTTATGGTGATGCGATGTAAAACAGGGTATAAAATTCTGAGGCCTGATGGATCAGAAGACGTATTTGAGCAGAAAGGTAAAGAGTGTTTGACAATACCATTTTTATCCACTCATTCCAAACTGTCAATCACAACAACCACGAACTCAGCTGCTGCTCTGGGGAACTACTTTACCAGAGGATTCCCGAGCTCAGAAGGGAAGGAAAGGTGAAATGGTGTAGCAAAGCTAAGTGTATCATGCACAGCATGTGGACAAGAACAGCTTTTGAGGTTCTCCCACTATACCACCAGATAACTTTCAGAGCCATGAATATTCAATAACCTGCCTACTCCTCTCTCTTTGTGCCACCAGGAAGAAAATGGACATATACAAATGTAACAGACAATGCAAAACAGCAGAGTGTAATTGAGTAAAGATGTGTAGCAATGAATTGTCTTCTACATAGCAGTAAAATACCAGCTATTTCCTCTTTAGCATTCTTATTAGGTTACACATGCAATTTAGATGTAAAAATCCTTAAAACCCATACATATTTTCATTCTCTCCCAGTGTTACCTTGCATTTCTAATATTCCTCTCATTCCATCATTATTTTTAACCTATCTGTTTTGGTCACAAATAAACCCAGGCATCTCCAGGTACAGGACTTGAAACATGTTCAAAACCAACCAAAAAAAAAAAAAAAAAGGAAAAGAAAAAGAAAAGCATGACAAGTGAAAAACAAGTTATATAAATCAGATTCATTTGAAGAATACAGGCAAATTGAAGTTAAACACAAAACAGAATAATATATACCAACTTCTAAATTGCCCTGCATTTATTATTGTAATTTTGATTTTTCATTCAGCAAGAACACAAAGTAATTCTTCCCATATGCTTCCTGTTCCTAGATCTTTGTAATAAATACTTATGCAAAATGTAGAATTGCGACCTCTTGTTACCAAGAATATTCTGATACAGCTGATATCCACACGAAAAGGTTTTTAAACCTGTGGTAAATTTGCCAGCCTGCAAAGTCCTGCATCAAAGAATGAATTCAGGAAGACAGAGCAAGCGATACAGAAATGCCAAGAGACCTTCATGGATTTACAAATACTTCATATAAACAAATTTTCAAATAGCTTTATTCAGAGTAGCCTTTCTGCTCTATTAAACATAGCAAACAGCTGCCAGATTTATTCAGACAAATAATCAACAACCATAGAAGTAAAATGGCAGAAGAAAAAGGAATTTTGGCAACAACTCCACAGAGGACCACAGCTATTCTCCAAGTACACTTCTTCTATGTGCTCATGGTTCTGTATGGCCAGTCAGGAGGAAAAGAAGCCCTCAGTCACAGTAAAGCATACAAAAACTCTATCAGAATATCACAAAGCAAGCAAACATAAAAACAGGGAGGCAAGAAGCACAGTAACTTGCCTTGTTTTCACTACAGCCTCAGCTACAATTTTTAGAAGGGAATAGTTTAAAATAAATGTGCCACAGCCTCATTCAATCACTCACCTTGGTTTGCTGAGCAGGTATAAAGCAGAAAGGCAGGCTTTAGCCAGCAAAGGGTAAGAACAGCAAATAAGTATCAATTGGTTACGAAAACAAAGCACAACCCTAACTTTTCACTGCAGCCATAAACTTAACTGCAAATGATCTAGACAGTATTTAAACTACTTTCTCAATAACTCAAAAACACAAAAGCAAGAAATGCTCAAAAGCAATAACTAATAGTACATAACATTATTCATTGGTGTTCTTGACTGCATGATGGATATACTGAGTTTCTGAGCCTTATACAACGAGACAGGATCCCATGGGCATATTCTCATCTCAGTGTGAAGAGACATACACATGTAAATCCCCATACACTGAGATAGATGAGTAAACACTACTATCTTTAAGTGCATCCAAAATGTAACCACTTATATTTTAAAATATCCAAGAATCATATCCAAATTAAGGACAGCAGTATTGACTATTCCATTTTACATATGGTCAAACCTAAGCAAAATTTTCTCTAATTATTTTGAATCAAATATTCAAGTCACTAAAAGCTCTTATGGGGGGTTTGTGTCTGGACTAGCATCAAAGACTTACATTCTTTAAAGACACAATATTAGTAGAAGGCAGAAGTATAAAAACCATGTCACCATTCTAAAACAGTATTCCATCAGGAGTATTTTTTAATATATAAAGTGTTTAAAACTGAAAAGATCAAAATCATCTTCGAAGTTGCTGAGAAACAGGTACACGAATAGAATTTAAAATTAGTATTGGAATAAAGAATAGTAAAAAACAATGCAATACCAATGTATAAATGGTTTATTTCCTTGAGCTAGCATCCCAAGTTTCTGCATTACTGCTAGTAGGAAAGGCACTCACACTTCATGACAGGAAGCCAAAACTCTTTGAGCCGAAGGACTGTTTCAGGGTAAAGGGTGGGCTTTGACCCTTTAAAGACTGCATCATATCACTGCACATCTTCTTTAAGACATTTTAAAACTACTTATTATTGTCAGACTGAATACTAACAGTGGCTAACTCAACCACCTACAACTGGAAGCACTTGCTCCATGCTTGGAAACTGAAAGGCATGTAGCCCTCTTCCCATCCAAATATATTTACTGAAGCTGCTGAAGTATTTCTCACCTTGCTCCTTCTTAAAATCTTTCTCTGACATAGTGACAGGCAAGAGCAGTTCTCCAACAGAGGGTCGAATGTTAACATTGAAATGATCATCCTTTGTGCTAGAAAAGAGAAATTACAGATAATCAATCAAGTGCTTCAACACAGATTAATACATACATATCAGCTCCAAATTTTCTGTGAAATCTTTAAAAAGTCTTAAAATCTGTAAGAACTACCTGTATGATTTCCACCTTAGTAATTAGTAAAGCTGATCCATTTCCTCCAGTACAAACATGGTATGCATGGTCTTGTATTTCTGAAAATTTAACTTTTACTCATATCAATGTTTATTCGTAATCTACAAAGCATCACACTCAAACTAAAAGCTTGGAAAGAACAATTTATTGTGCACTTTATAAATCCTTTAAAAGAACTGTTACATGTCCCTTCACCAGCTACAGCTGTCCTAGAAATACAGCTAAAGATAGGAAAGGTATAATTTCAGACAAAAGGATGATGCTGTCTGAAAAAAACCCACAAACACTCCAAACAAAAAATACATTAGTAAAGAAGAAATATTTTTAATAACTTCAATTTTACAGTATTTGGTATATTTAAACAAAACCACACAGCATACTGGTTAATGTAAAGGCATGCTGGAAAACTGTAGAACTTGAGGCCATTTTCTTAATGGCAGAGTTACATAATACTATCACTAGAAACATAACACTATCAAATGTTACACAATTCTCCTTAAGTATCATAAAGTGAACTTCCTCTGAGTATCCATTCAATTCTCTAAGTTTCTAACTATTTTGTCTTAGACTTCTTCAAGGCTACAGAAACTCAAGATACATTCACTCTGCTATGTTTCATTGACTAACTGTACCATAAGGGATTTGCGTAGCAATTCAGGATCAGTACATCCAGTTGGAATCATTGTTAATGCTTTAAAGCCTGAGAAATTTTTAGAAAAGAACACTTTTTTTTTTTCTGCTGGTGTACCAAATAGCCAACATATATTGATTGGTGATATGCCTCAGATATCTTACTTAAATATAATGATACAATCATTTGAATGGAAAATATATTTCATCAATTAACATCCCTGTTATTTAAATTAACCTAAAACATGTGTTACTGATTTTTTTATAAGTCAGCAACTTCAAAGTTCTGAAAAAAGATAGGCTGATGGAAAACAAACAGCACTACAGGCCAATACTATAGAAAACACATGAGTCTCCCTCCTAAAGATGCAAGACAAGCCACCTGGAAACAGAAAAACATATTGCAGTTCTACTACTCAAAATTCTAATACTTATCATAATTACCCATTTTCAGAAGGAAATGCTTAGGAACTAGTACATTATTGTTTTCTAGCTTCTGATGTGTTATAATTATGCTTATGGGTGCAGTCTCAAGTATGGGCTGTTCAAATAAAACTGGACATCTATGCTTTTTTGAGAACTGCTATTTAGTAAACATACGGGGGAACAATCCCTTCAAACTTGCTAGTACTTCCTTTATAAAGAATCATTTATTAAGTGCTGCTTTAAAAAGCTAACAAATTCAAACTTTTTTCCCCCTGTACTACTTTAAATGCCATCCATCTCTAAAGTCATTATTATAATAAAAGACCAGGGATTGTTTGATTGGCTAGCCTGATTAAGTGCACAGTAAAATAAGCAAGAAGTATTTTTTTCTTTAACTTTTTCTTTGAAAAGTGATTAAGAACTCAATCAGTTTAAGAGCTGATGGAAGGGTCTTTAATCAACTGCCTCATTAATTTTTTGCTGTTCATACCTACTACTTGGACTATAAGACTAACACTTTCAACAATACTTTCACTGACACTGTTCAACTTATTGTTCACCAATGTTACGTTTCATATTTAAGCAAGATGTGCTCTACATAATTCAGCATGAAACAGTAAACCATTTTGTGTACAATGATTTACATCCTACATTGACTGGAGATGCCATTTGTACATAAACTTGACTGATCACATCAATTATTAGATTGCTTTAATGCTTATAACAGTATTTTCACAATATGAAGGAATAAAAGCATGATTACAGCTTGGGTTTTTTATGTCTGTAACTGCTCAAGAGGACCACTTGACACTGTTAACAAACAGTTATGCTGTTTGTTGATGTTTGTTGATGCTTGTTGATGCTGTTAACAAACACGCCACTTCCATTTCCTCTAGTGAATAAATAGATAATATATGTTCTTTGATAAAACATGAACTCTTCATAGCCTACAAACAGAAATTCTGATTGCTAGTTTTTCTTCAAAACCACTTTGTTCTTAATTTCACTTCAGTCACCATCTGGGTTACTTTGCATTACTTTAATTCCAGCGTACTTCAGTAAATTTCTTTCTCACCTAGCAAAAGTTACCCCTCCTTACAGATTCTCTTTACCAGACACTTCACAGATTAAATATACAGTTTTCGTTTATTGATCTGCATCTCTTTTATTAAATCTTTATATTAGAGAGCTCATAATATCTAATTTAACAAAAGTTACTTCATAATTCCATAGAACCACAAAACAATTCAGAAGGGGCATTAGGAATTCACCTGGTTCTACCTGTTGCCTAAGTAAGGGCCACCTTAGCCCGCTTTGCTCATGGCCTTGTCCATTTGAGCTCTGAGTATCTCCAAGATGAAGATTTCATCAGATATCAAATGGAGAAGTTTGAGAATAAAATTGAGGCTTGCAACACAACTACTTAACTTCCCCCAATACCTAGGGAACTAAATTTCAGTGTATTTAACTTATTCATTTATATTTTCGAGACTATAATTAGTATAAAGGATGCTTAAACAACAAACTACATTAACTTCTAAAAATCTGCTGGAGAACGGGTCCAAGCTGCACTGAAGCATCTCTCAAGTGGTGTGTCTTTCACTTTCCTGGAAAATCAAGGTGAAGAAGCTTACTGGAAAAAATACCCAAAGGTTCTCAGACCAACAGAATGTGTTTTAAGGTTTCAAAAATGAAAGACTGCATTTTCTGGTATCAGCAAGTGCAGCTGGTAAGTTACAGCCTTAGAGGGACATGAATACTTAATGAAAAGTCCTTAGAAGAAGCTCTAAAAGGATCAAACAGTTGGGGATGTCTGACAACAGTACCATGCCAATAGTAGTGCTGGGGTCCCTCCCCTGCCGTGTATCCCTGGCAGAGGGGCCCTGAGGGCACAGACACGGGGTTTCCCTGCCCCTGCTCAGCCTCGTTCCCATGGGTTGGTTTGTGTTCCCTGCGCGGGCAGAAGGACCCTCGGGTCCCGTGACTGAGCAGTTCCTCGGCAGAGCCCCGGCCATGGGGCTGGGGAAATAAACATCTCTGAGACATCTACCAAGAATCTGTCCACATACATATTTCCTTTCCACGGGACTCCTGGTTTGATAAATGCGTGTTACAGTAATGCCTACTGTAACAAATGGTGGAGAATTGCTGGCAAGACACTGATCCCTAAGGACAGGAAATTCCTGAGTAAAAACCACTCTAGATCTCTCTCTTCTCACCTTGGTTTGGATATTCTCTCAGGACTATGGAAGAATCGTGGGAAATGGGGCTCTCTGAGCCACAGAAAAAAATGTATCTAGAAGTTAAAGGAATCCTTGAACAACAAAACAAGAAAGTATTGGAACCGGGAGATCTAGAACATTTCTTTAACTGGCTTTTCAAAAATTTCTTCTATATTTCTTGAGATTTACTTTTTGATATTAGTCCTCCTGGAGTTCCTCTGGCTTGTCACGGGTGTTTTTGGCACGAGATCTTGTTGGAGATGAAGGATCAAACGGAACATGCATTAGTGATTGAACCCTTGTGTGGATCCCTCGTGGTCAGTGAAGCTATTCAGGAGCATTTATACAGTCCCATTACCCCTAAAGCAGAAGATCATACTAATCCTGTGGCCGAGACCGCGCGGCCGCCATCCCAGGAGCACATGACTGCAGCCGTGCCGGCGGAGGTGCCTGCGCTGGATGCGCCCGGCCCCCTCGGGAGCGCGCGCCTTATCGCGGACCCCATCCCTGTCTCGGGGTCCCCGGCCACGCGACCGCGAGTGAGGGAGCGACGCCGCAGGCGCCGCGGGTGCCGTGGGCCACGAGCAGCCAGGAACCGGCATCGGCGTGGCAGCCCGCTCTGAGCACACGGCTCGGAGAGCCCTGCGGAGGGAGAAGCGGCGGTTCCCACAATGACACGAGAAGCCGCGCAGCGCAGCGCCAGAACGGGGCCGCTCTCAAAGCAGCGTGGAGTTGGCGGAGCGGAACCGCTCACAGGGCACGGAGCCAGCGGCGATGGCAACGCGGGGCCGCGCAGAGCCCAGACACGCCGGAGCAGCGCCGCTCGGAGAGCGCGGAGCAGCCGCAACGCGGGGGCCCGGCCGAGACGTCGGAGTCGGCGAGGCGGCGGCCATGGGGGATCAGCAGCCACGATGAACACGCAAGCACGTGATAGGAGAAGTTACAGCAATGAAAATCACAGGAACTGTGAAATGGTACAATGTAAAAAACAACTACGGATTTATAACACAAGATGATACAGGGGGAGATCTATTCATCCATAGAACTGCCATTAAAAGGAATAACCCTAAAAATTACCTGCAAAGTGTAGGAGATGGGGAAGTTGTACAATTTGATATAGTGCAAGGAAAGAACGGTTTACAAGCAGCGAATGTTACTGGGCCTGGAGGTAATCCAGTCAAAGGCAGCCATTATGCACAAAATTATAAACAATATCCATTCCAGCAGCTTCCCTACCCACAACTTACTTCCCCCTTTTACCCTATACCCAATATGTACCCTTTCCTAAGTTTACCCCATCCCCAGTTTATTCCTAATCTGGTTTTCACCCCATGGTTTCCCTATACAATTCCATTTCCCTACAATTCCTCTCTGATGCTGAGGGGGGATGAAAAGGGGGAGGGAAGAAATTAAACCCTCTCCTGCCTCAGTTTCCCCACAAAGCATGCCCGGAGAGTTCTGTCTCCCTTCTGTCAGCCCTAAGATGTTCCAGAGAATCTGTTTGGACATTTAAAGACTCAGGAGGGTGGCTTGTTTTATTTTGAAACTGTTCTTGTTATGTTTATCCAGTTGTTTTCATTCTCCTTTTATTAAAATAAACGGGTGAGATGTTGGGTCCCTCCCCTGCCATGTAGCCCTGGCAGAGGGGCCCTGAGGGCACAGGCACGGGGTTTCCCTGCCCCTGCTCAGCCTCGTTCCCATGGGTTGGTTTGTGTTCCCTGCGCGGGCAGAAGGACCCTCGGGTCCCGTGACTGGAACAGTTCCTGGGCAGAGCCCCGGCCATGCGGCTGGGGAAATAAACATCTCTGAAACATCTACCAAGAATCTGTCCATATATATATTTCCTTTCCACGGGACTCCTGGTTTGATAAATGCGTGTTACAGTAATCCCCACTGTGACAAATTAGTAACTTGCAAAATCTGTTATGTATTTAATTGTGAACTTATGGGCAAATAATATTAGAAATTGTTACTCTTACTTATTCCTTAAAAACTATTAAACTGTACATATTGTATTTTTAAGACTTACATCACTTCCACGATTCAATTTCAAGGATCACATGAATTTATCTTCTGATGCACATATCACGATGAACAAATGAGAGACAATAATGCTCCCATAGGAACAAAGGGAGACTTACTAGCTCCATGATAAATGACACTGCAAGACTAACATTCAACCCTTTAGAAGATGCACAGTTTAAAGTTTTCTGTAGATATCTGCAGATGGAGTGGGAGCAGCTAGCACCTGTCATTTGAAACCCTTGGCTATTCTCCCTCTCTTCTCTCAGTTTGTTGGTTTTTGGTTTTTTGGGTTTTTTTTAAGAATTGGCTCTGCAGGGTTCCTAGTAAAGAAGTTTTCTACCATAACAGAAGACTTGAGAACAGTGATGGCAAAATCTTCTTCAAAACTAAAGTAAATACTAACACTTGTGAATGAGTTCTATTAAAATTCCACAACAGCAGTGGTGAAGTCTTAATTTCCAAGGTTTTAATAAATTATTACTTTAAATAGACTGGGGAATATTCTTCTTGCTCTTTATACTATCCTTTTTTGTTTCACTCCCAGCAGCAGCTGAATATATCTATCCCAAACCAGCACGCTACTTTTGTCTTGTACTCACAAAAATCTCCACAAATGATCAAAAGAACATAAGAGGAAGAGCAACACTGAGGGAGAATTAAGTTCCTGCAAAATAAAACATGGAATAGAGAAGTATTGGAGACTTGATTCATAGTCTTGCTGAAGAAAGGAAAGGACTGCATCCTGCTTTTACAGGAAAAAAAGGCCAAAGCAATAGAACAAATGAAAGCAGTTGTACATGTCCAGCCTTGTTTATTCCAGGTCAGTTATTTATCTTGGCATAATTGTGTTCTGGAATAGGGCCAACTGACTACTTTAGAGTAATGAAATAAAGAGAAGAGTACCAGATTGCTTGTCTTACATCTACAAGCAACTTGGTGATCTGCTGACAAAGCACTAGGGAAGAAAACAGCAAGAAAAAAGTGAAAATGCAAGTGACAGTGATGTGAAGACAGTCCTGCATCTCTAACATTAGCTTTTAATATATTCCATAACATATCTCACTACATAATTTTAATCAGATGCTTTTGTGCAAGCATCTACACCTGAATGCATGCTTGCACTCAACAAAAACACTGACTGCTACCCAACCGACCCTCTTAATTTACTCCGCTTTGCAGGTAGAAGTTCTGCTTGGGAAGATTTCTACATGAACACAGAGTGAAGCAAGTGAATTTCATGCTGCAAAAAATCTCTTCCTTTGAAAATAAAATTTAGAGCAAAAGCTTCTACAGTAAGACGGAAGCCACAGAGAACAAATTGAACAAAGTTTTCAAATCTCATTCACAGAATTTACTTCATTTAAGAAATTGCTAGATTCTTTCAGCTATACCAAACTTCTGGAGTAATCAGCAAAATGTTTTCTTTATATAATACAGAACAGATTAAGTGAACAGTTTTTTCTATCAGCATAACAACTGTAGAAGAGTATGTATTCTCCTCTTCACAAGGAGAGGGTCCTTCTGATGACACTGGGACATAAGAAATGCCAATATAAGGTAAACAGTTAAAAGCCTCTGTCATATGTCATGCTAAATTCCAATTATCTAATTATTCTGAAAATGAATGGAAGGCACAGAAGCTGTTGCTTTCATTTGATTTCTCTTTCTTCTTGGGAGCTCTGATTGTATTCTTTGTACTTAAACCTTGAGAAAACTAGGGAGAGAGATGCATGGCATGGACATCTCCCCTACGCCAGTTTCAAAGAAAGCTAAACAACTCCCTATATACTTTTCAAAAGAACAGAAAAAAAGAGAGAACACATTCTCCATAAATTAATTTTATGTTTAGAACTGTGTTTCTTTCACGGTTTTGGGAACAGCCAATATAATCTGGAAAGAGGGGATGAAAAGAATAAGAAAGAAGAAGTAAAGACAAGCTCTCTTCTCCAGCTTTCAATGTTGTAAAAGGACAGACATCTCCCCTTTGCCTTTAGTTATTCGTCAGATACCTACAAGAAATCTGAGGTTTGCCTACTGAGTTTTACAAACACAGACAGGAATTCATAATGCTAAATACATATACACAAAATAGAATAAGGGCATGTATATGCTGGAACTCTCTGTCTGTATAACCTTCCTTGTCTTCCATCTCAAGGGATTCAAATATTTTCATTCCAAGGATCTATGGCCAAATTCTGACATGGCAAAGCTCCCAGATCTTTGTTCAGACATCTCAAAAAACTAGTAAGCTGAGAGAAAGACTTGAGAATATCTGAAAAGTAGAGACATGCAAGACAATAAAGATAACATAAGAGACAGTGGTAGGACTGTTGAAATGGTGAACACTAGGAGCTCACAGATTCAAGAAAGAACACACCAATGTGGAAAGCTTTAAAATCTGACATGGGGAAAAAAAAAAGAAGTAATGCCACAGTCAGTGCAATATTGCAGATAGTCTGTTATATCAAGGATCCATTCCAACCTTTCCTCTGCTCACCTGATGCCTACCTGCTTACCTAAGGCTCAGGTCTCGTACTTGGATGGTGAATATACTAAAATTTAACTAGAATTCAACAAGCTAGCAACCTACATTGCAGGTGAGTTAGCCAATAACAAACTGCTTTAAACTTCTAAGCTGTGTATATCCTGCTTGCAAAATGAGAACAAAGTAACAAAAAACCAGAATAACACTCAAAAAATCTTTTAAAAGACCAAGTTCCTCCATTTATTCCTCTTTAACTTTCTGCTTGAGAGGCATTATCATGCAGAACACCAGTGTGGCTGAAATAGCTGCCTCTGCAAGGAGGTGGCACAAGAAAAATAACAATGAAGAGATGTTCTCCTTACAAGTACATACTGTGAACATCCTAATACACATTCTAAATAAACGCATTAGGCACAGTTTTCAAGTTAAGGCACTTCACCTCATTTTAATTAGATGTGTGATCTTGGTAAGGGTGCTTACAAAAAATAGTATTTGAGAGGGAGGTCTGTCAAAGCTCATTCCTTCAAACCTCTATAATGCAGTTTCTCCTTCATTGTCCTTGACTTGTACAACAAATTCAGAAAAAGATCTAAATATTGTATGACTCATGTTATTTTTTTTTTCTTTATACAGTTTGTATTTATCGAACCACTAGTACAACAGCACATCCTTAAGCAGAAGGGTAGTGTTTGCTATGCAAAACACACAGTCCATGATTGGCATCTAAGACCAATTGATCTACCCATTACCACTATGTCCCTACCCCCACAAGCTTTACTACAAAGCTATTGATTTAAACACTGCCGATCGGTTTCCATTTTCTGATTTTGGGCAGGCCAATTAAGAAAGTGAGTAATTGTGATTACACTGCTTCAGGATCAATTACATTTGATGCAAGATAAAGTGCTCCTCTAAGAACAACGTAAAGAAAATTGTTATGATCGGGAGCACTTTACTGCTGAACATGCTTCTAGCAAAAACACAAAATAACGGACAACATCTTTCATAGAGATATGTTAATAGGAAATATGAGAATATCATCACCTTTGTGTGCACAGTATTTCAACTATGTTTTGACAAACTTCTAGAAGTCATTCCTTCTTTTGGATAAAAGCTTTTTAAAAAGTATGACAAGTTACAAAGGCTGTAGCCGAGTTCTTTGAGACATTGCTCCCAAAAAATCACACTGCACAATCTCTTCAGCGATACTGAAGATCAGTAGGATTTTGAACAAAATATATTTTCAGAGTAAAATAGCAAATTCAATGCAAAGAATACTTTACCTATTTTTATACTATTTTCTAGGAACTAATGGCAAAGAAACAAGGCCCTATCAATTAGCAAAGGAACAAAGTAAGCAATTCCTATCCTTAATTTAATTTTAAACTTAGCTTGAGCGCTTTGTCATTGGACTCACATTGTCTAAATCATTAAAATGAATACACCACTGAGGTCTGAGGCAAATCTATTTACAGTGATGTTACTCATAGTCTGGTTGGTGTTCAGGAATATTGATCTGTCTTGTTTGTCTAATAGGAAAATAATAAACAATTACTAGGCAATGTTGGAGAAAGTAATCAGTTTTTATATATCACTAATACAGCAGACCTCCCAAAACATAAAGGTGATGATCTGCATAAAATCAATGTGTTATGCTACATTGCTTATCCTCATCACTGCTAAGATACTTAGCAATAAATGGTGTAAGTTAAAAATCAAATCATTGCTAGACTGAAAATACATATTTAAAAGAAAAATATCTGCTTTATTTAAAGAAGAATGTTCCTGCTTGATAAGCTGAGCGTATTATATTTTATAAAACTCAAAATATATTTGGGAAAAGAGAGTCTATAATTTTGAAGTAATTTTGAAATTGCACTGCCTAAAAGGGAACCTCCTTCCCAAAAAAATATCAGGCAACAGTTCAAAGCTGTTTCCAGATTCCAGCAAACAGCATACAGACCGGCTGTAACAACGTGATGTGCATAAACTACATGCTGCAGACATTTTGCCTGGAGTACAAATATGTGTAAACTGACTATGCAGGAGCATCCATTGTACAGGGAAAGACTGGGGAAATGGACAGAAAAAAATCCAATAGCAAAACCCCCTTGCCCCTAAAACAAGAAATGTTATTTTAGCAGTGGTACTTTAGGAGTCACTTGGGTACATGTCTATTATTAGATTTTCATGATATTATTATTTTCATCTTCAATAACCTGTAAGTTGAACAAGCTGTGCTTAGTAGCAGTATGCTAAAATTGCTACAGAAATTTTCTAAAGGAAGAAGTACAGGACTTTCACAAAGGGTTTCCCTGAAAGTGAAATGCAGCTATGTGAATGTCCATTCAATATCCCTTTTTGTGCTGCATATTGAAAGCAGTGCTTCTTGCAATAAAACACGTAAAAACCCCATTATTTCACAATATGTTAAAAAGAAAAAAATTGTGCAGATCTGTAAAGTGCTTTTGCACAGTTTCAAAGAGTATATAAACCTGAAAAGCTCCTAAAAGAAGCTGTAGAGTTTTCTCCCATCCACTCTTTCCCAATGTTGGGACATTGTTACTGTAAATTACCAAGGTTTCAAATGCTAGTTTGTAACACAATTCTCACTGGGTGAATGGGTTCCCTGTTAGCCTGGAATGCAGAAGGAGGACCTTGCACACACCAATAATGAGCACCGAAAGTGTACATCAGGCATGTTAGTTCGGATTTAGTTGGCCAGCCAGTTACTTGGTTTCATTTTCACTATTCAATTAAAAGAATCTACAGCACGAGAAATAAACTTCTTTGGCTGGGAAATTCTGGGGTTGTTTTCAGGCAATCATGTTACAACAACCACAAACAGCCATAATAAACATTCAGGTTAGTAAAATTGCTCACACTATGTGCCATTTTGACTTGCCATTTCTTACAAGGAAGAACACACACAAAACACTACAGAAGAACAGTCAGACATGACTGCTCCTTTCAAGATGGTGTTAATAAGAAGACTCACAAGAAGAGTGGGACAAAAAAATAAAGCTTCTAAAAGTAAAACTGAACACTAGTAATGTGCTCTCTAAAACATCTAATGTTTCTCTAAAAACATCTTGGATATACATCATGCTGTAAGTTTTGTTTAATTCTTTGAATATTTCAAAAAACAGCGAGCCTGCTGCTGCCACAGAGACTTCCAATAAACACTACTTTTGCCTTCCAGGAGCAAAAAATTACCCTCCCCCCGCCAAGAACTTACCATAACTGGAAACTGGCTGTCTGGGTAGAATCACAGAAGTCAATACCCATTGTAGCAGTAAAGGATCCTCCAGGCTCAAGGCACTCTGCAGGAAGAGATTTTTAACACGTCAAGTACCCACGCAAAGCAACAGAAGACCTCAGGTGCAACTCCCCAAACTTCACATAATTATAACCCCCAAAAACCTCTGTAAGAAAAAATCCAATAGTTGCAGTTTTATTACAAGTAGGTATCACCCAAATGTCACACTTGCATGTGTAAGTGTCCTGAATCCCATCTCTCACCCAGTTAATGCACATGAAATGTTGCCATTTCAGTCTTACAGCCCCATCAACTAAATAAGGCTTTGTATCAGAAAAGCGAGGAAAATTATTTATAGAAAAAATATTGATGTGACATCCTTTTAATTGTGTATAGATATAGCACTGAGATTTCATTTTCAATAACAGTGGTTTGCAGATTTAGTTAGTAAATAGCAAAACACAACAAATTAATAAATTCTTAATTAATACACACAGTAATGGAAAATAAGTTGAACTTAAAACTATTTCATAATTACTGTGGTTTACTCATCTCTCAATATTCCACTTGCGTTAGTTGGAAGGGAGAAGAAAGAATGTGAACGCTAAATGGACGATCACTCTGTGCCATACAAGCAGTGCAGACTGAGACACTCTTGACAGTTTATCAAGAGACATACTCAGATTCTCAGCCAAATCACTACACCGTTTCCTTAATGCTGTAGAGATAAAGCTTTCTTTAAAGGCTTTTCCTTGTAAGCTCTTTCTTTACATAAGTAAAAAGAAGCACTGAAGTAGACTTTGTCTTCTCAAGATTACAACAAAGAGCTGCAAGCACAGTTAAAAGAGAGGAATTCAAATAAAAAGGATTGGGCAGGCAGAAAAATATCTGATTTCCAGATTATTCATAATGTATCTGATACTTTTCAGGAACTGAAAGTAGACAGCTGCTACATGACAAAATGTATCAAAATTTAACTAAATCCAGGTTAAGTTTGTAAAAATACTGAAAACATGGAGTTGATGCTGCTGGCAAAGTCTAAACTAACACCAGGAAGTGAATAGAAAACAAAGTATTTCAAGGAGCCTGTGTAAAGCACTGAAAGATTACAGGTTACAGCTCAAATACAGAATAAACTTTACCAAAGTCTTTGAGCTTAATGTTTTCAAAGGGACTTTCAAACACACTTAGCAACAAGAAAATGTTGTGCACAGGGACTTGGGTGAAATAATTTGAACCATTTCTACTGGGAGAATCAGGACAATTGCCAACAGTAATTTCAGTGACTGAGGCAAAACTAGACTTACACTCCAGTAGGAATACCTGTCTACAGTGACACTTCTCCTGTTGGGTCTGCTGGGTAAATTATAGGACATGTTTTCCAAATGCTGGAAACATAAAATGTAGTAGGAACAGGGTATATAGGCTTAGTTCTGGATAAAGTGACAAAGAATACAGAAAATTTGCATTCTAGCAAGAAAAAAAAAATTTTTTTGGAAGAACTACGGATCATGGATAGCTTATTTCTGCAGAAGAAACCAACAGCTTTCCAGGACAGATACCACAATGTCTTTCTTGGGGAAATAAATACCTGGAAGGGTAGGATTGTTTTGCGGAGCTCAAGGAACCTGAAGTGGATAATTTATTAATTCCACCTTTTTTCCCCCATGTTTTTATGGGAGACAAGTGAATGCTACTTTTAACTGACTATTAATTGTCAATTAAATTGTTATTGTGGGTATGGTATCTCCTGATCTGATTTATAGTATTACTAGATCTCTACTTGTAAGCCTTTGTGCTTTATTTCTTCAAATGTTTACAGGCAGGGATACAAAATAAAGCTCGTGGGCAAAACTAACTTGACTTCGTAATTCTGAGCTGGACTTATTTTGAGGAATAAGCAGCACAAAGTTCACTTAAATAAAAACTAATAGAGTTTTAAAAGTAATTGCTGATAAAGTATGTATCATTACCAAGATGCAAACTATTATTATTATTATTAATTTTAACCGTGAAATAAACTATAGCACTGGACAATTGTTTCTGTAGCTATTTGGTGTAAAACTGTCTAATCTTTCAAATGTTAAAAAAAAAGTATTTCAATAGCTTAGAGCCATTTAATACAAACAGCTTAGCTACTTACAACGAACTCTATTTCACTATTGGGTTTTAAGAACATGTTCCTGTATTCTTCTGTTGTGATACATATTCACATAATAATGTAGGTCACTGAAGGAGAAGAATTTGTATTATGAAACAGAAACACTTGCTCCTTCCGACTACACCACAATATCCTAAAATAAAAGCTGCTGAGAAAAGAAAGCAGGTTGTGTACACAGGCACTACTTTTGAAAAAAACTTGCTGTGATCTGTGCTCTTTCTCAGGTTTTATACTCTTGTCCACAAACAGAAATTTAGCCAAAAACCATCCTGATCAGAAGATAGAAAGTAAAACTAGGTCAGGTCTGACTATACACTGCTTTTTATTTAGTCTAAGCAGACACCCTCTGTGGAACTATGGTACATACAAGATAAATTAAAATGTACACTTCCACTTTACTGCCATAAGATGACATGGGAAAAAATGACAGTGTTCTGAGCCACTGATACAAATAATACATCTACAGATTTATTTAAAACTTGGTAAGAAAATAATTGTGAATATAAAAGCCAAAACCTCATTCTTAATAGTAGCCCATAATAGCCAGTCTAGACTAAGACAGTAGGAGAATCGAAGTTTGTAGGGATGCAGAAAGATTTTATCCCATCAAGTGGATAGTTGCATGAGTGAGTGTGTGTGTGTATACCTAACCCCCATCTGCCACACACACATATATGAGTATACATGTAACTATGCAAAACCACTTTCCTGTATTTGAAATTCTGCTGGAGATTACCATAAAGATCTTTTAACATAGGATATGGTTACCTATTGGATTAAACTCATGCATCCTCATGCCTGGAGGTAACTTCTTCTCCCCAATGTGAATATTCTCTATCTTCTGATCAGTTGTGTTTGTTACTGTCACTTGCACAGGTACCATATGATCACCAAAAATGCCTGGTTGTCTTGAGAAGTGATAACGAGCTGCTAATCCTTTCCCACTCATTCGATGAAGCAGTTCATGTGTTTTTGTTGGCACTGAGACTTGCGTAGCCACCTGTTAAGTACAACACAACAGTTGGCAAATGCTGCAAGAACAGTAAAAACAACAATTGAATATTGCACTTTTCACTCAGCTAGAGCACCTGCTTTCGAGTTCGAATTTTAGTGAACATAAAGGACACATTCAAATGCATAAACAAATTGCAGTAATAGATACTAGATAACAGAGCCTAAAAACATTTCTGGTGCTGAAAATAACTTTGTTGTATCCATCTCACTTTCCACTATAAATCTGTTTTCAAATTTTTTAGCTTTACAGTTAGCTATTAAATCATAGATATTTTTAAGAGTTACAGTTAAATAGTTACATTTTTTCCAAAAAGAAACATTCTGTGCATCAGAACCCAAGGGTATTCCCAAGCTCATTGTGTAATGTGAAATACAGTGAGAAATTGTCTTCTGTTTCTCTTGCTAAAACCACAAAAAATGTTGCCTAACAATTACACTGGTGAAATAGTAAAAACATAGTTATATAGAGCAGAAGGATGCTGACACTTTTAAAATAGTCTTGCTGCTAAAAGCAATAAGAGAAATCCCAAGGATGCTTGGATCCATTCTATCCGGCAGAAATAGCAAGAAAGAAAAACATTCAGTGTGCAAACAAATTCCCAGACACTACTGACAAGGAAATCATGAGCTCAAAAGTACAAAAGTCAGGCATACGCAGAAACATGCAGACAAGTGAATTTGAATTCTTCACACAAGTTTTAAGGAAAGATTAGGGTTACTTTAAATCATATTTATAAAATAATGACCTCTGCGACATCACATGACCAGATTTACAGCTAATGCAAAATTAATGGAAAAGGTGTAATTTGTATGGACCTTCACAGTTACTGAAAATTCAAAACATCTTTGAATAGAAGTCTCAAACTTCCACAGATTAATAGTCTGCTTAGTTTTCTAGAAATATAACTGACAAGGTCAAACTCTCAAAAAAAACTCAGCTGTCATGAAATAATGAAGGAAGTACTTTGAATAATGAATATCTTATTGGTACACAGAAAGAGACAATAACAGTAAGAGGTTATTAGCAGTCAAATTAGCATGTTAGTTAAACCATTGCTCAAGTAATGAACAAAATTAAAGTCTTAAGAGGGAATTTAAACCTTATTTTTAATTTTAAGCTTAGCCTCTACCTTTGAATATTTAATTCAATTTGAGCAGGACATGCATAATAGAATAATTATTTCATGAAATGGTTCTCCCATTTTACATTAACATGTTTAGGATATATGTTTAATTCATGTTAACACAAGTATTTTGAAGTACACTAGCTTCTTTGTGTTAACTTATGGCTGGCTTTATTAATTAATTAATAGTAGTCAGAAGTCCACCATGTAGATACACAGAATCATAGAACCATTAAGGTTGGAAAAGACCTCTAAGATCTGTGTCCAGCTGTTAAGCCAGCCCTGCCATCTTCAGTAAACCATGTTCCCAGGTGTCACACTCACATGCTTTCTGAAGACTCCCAAGAATTCTACCACTTCCCTGGACAACCTGTTCCAATGGTTGGTAATTCTTTCAGTGAAGAAATTTTTTCATAATACCCAACCTAAAACTCCCCTGGCACAACTTGAAGCCATTTCCTCTTGTTCTGTTATTTATCTGGGAGATGAGGTCAACCCCCACCTGGCTACACCCTCCTTTCAGGCAGTTGTAGAGTGTGAGGTCACTCCTGAGCCTCCTTTTCTCCAGGATAAAAACCCCCAGCTCCCTCAGCTGTTCCTCATAGTATGCTCCAAAGCCTTCACCAGCTCCATGTCCCTTTTCTGGACTCGCTCCAGCAACAGAACAACCTTCCTGAACTACGGGGCCCAAAACTGGACACAGGCTTTGAGCTGTGGCCTCACCAGTGGTGACCTGACCAGTGCTGAGTGCAGGGGGACAATCCCTGCCCTGGTCCTGATGGCCACACCACTGCTGATCCAGGCCAGGATGCCATTTGCCCTCTTGGCCACCTGGGCACACTCTGGCCCACGTTCAGTCGCTGTCACCAGCACCCCCAGGTCCTTTTCCTGTGGGCAGCTTTGCAGCCACTCTGCCCCAGCCTGTGGCACTGCCTGGGGTTGTTGTGACCCAAGAGCAGGACCTGGCACTGGGCCTTGTTGAACCTCACACCACTGGCCTCAGCCTTTTTGGACCTTTGCCTTTTACAAACCTGTGCTGGCTGGGCCAGATCCCCTGGTTGTCCTGCATGTGCTGCGTGATGGCACCCAGGATGAGCTGCTCCAAAATGCATAGACATAGAGAAAAAAACTCTCACTATACTTAAATTGTAGCACCAATTCAAGTTTTACTGAATCCTTTCTGTGATTTCTAGAGATTTTAATCTATGCCCCCCTTCAGCATTACTTCTTGTTTCAGTAATAATTTCATTTGTGAGCCCATTCACTTCTATTTCCAACTTCATACTATACATAGCAACAGAAACACAAAGGACACTCAGAATAATGACATTATGTTTAAGTCATCTTTCTTCCTACAGAACATTAATTTTCACTTGCATTTAATGTGGCAGTACTAGAAATAAATAAAACATATGTATGTTGAACAAAGCAATTTAATTCTGGAAAATAGGGGTTTTCAAAGCCTTGCCTTGCCTTGCCTTGCTAGCAAGGATTTTGAGCTGACAGAGGCTGATGTGACTGTAATGTGATGTATTTAACAGCGGCATCAGTCTGGCAAACAGTTCTTTGTTTTAATTCCAAAATTTTTTATGCAGTTGCAAAAAAATCCATGGGGCAGATACCTGCAATCACTCTGGGGTTAAAATAAAACCACACAGAGTTAACAGAACAAGAACCATCCACTAACCAGGAGATAATCTCCTACAAATCTTACACAGCATATGTTTAAATAATAGAAGTCATTTGTGTACCTTTGGACGGTTTATGAAAATAACCAATCAATTCTGCAGACACAACATTATTTCTAAAGGAAATCTATGTGACTCATGATGCCTGCAGATACACAGAGACAAACCACACATATTTTATCAGTTTATTACAGTAAGCAAATAAGCGTGGAATGAGAGTGCACATAACTGTCTACTTAACGCTTACTGAAACATTTATAAGAGCTGTTATCTCCCTAATAACAGACAGACAGTGTGCAATTTTAGAGAGGAGAAAAGCTTCATATTTTTTAACACTTCACTAAAAAGTAACTGAAGAGTGTAAAATGAAAAATACTCTGTGCAGTTAGCTGGTAATGGACCATATTATCAACTCAAGTTAGATTTATAGGATACAAACTAGTCACTAATAGTTATTTTATGACAGAGCGTGTCTGCTTTTTGGGGTTTAGACTATTAAGATTAAACTTGCAAAACTTTTTTTTATACAGCTGTTTAGAAAGACAGTAAAAAAAATTAAAATACTGACTGCCCTCCCACCCCATTTTGACTGAAAGCAACCACATGTAGGGACTCCACAGTGATACCGTATAGTTACACTGCCTTGGTACCAGTCAGACTGGCCAAAAGACTGACTGCACATGTTGAAAGATAATTCATCACCTTAAAAGAACTGCAAGTATTTTTAAACTAGTTCTTGTATAAGAACAAGAGCAACATTAGGATTCTGCCCCCCTCCCCCCCACTTTTAATCATGGGGAAAAAATGTGAAAAGTGTAAGATCACTGATAGTAGTAGTTCTGGCTTTTCTTATCACAACTGAGCTGATTAGTCACAAACCACAGAATCCTCCCAACAGGAACATGTTTCTTTTTGCAAGCTCAGTAAGTCCTTATTAATTAAGCTTACATCAATACAAAAAACTATTTTCCATAATTATTTAAAATAAGAAGCACTACATGGCTTATTAAACCTACTACAGAAAACAGAGGTGGACATACACTCCTGTACGAAGTACCATAGAATCACCACAGAATCAGAATGGTTTGGGCTGGGAGGGACCTTAAAGAAGCATTGTTATTACCAATACGACCATTACTACAGACACAAAATTCTATTTGTTTTCTTTTGTATTTGTTCCTTAGTTTAAAAATTCTGCAATAATGAACACAGATTAATTCTTGATCCTAATTCATAAACATATATATATTTGGATAAAACATATATTATTGGGAAAAAATATTTGCTTCTAAGGATGATGAAAATTATAATTCTATTCCTCTAATTTACATCCTGTTAAAGCACACTACATCATTTAATCTAAGTAATCCTCCTACTGGCAATATCCATGACATAATCCAAGAATTACCTACTGAGCTGTGCGAGCTACAACCTCTCTCACACTCATGGTGAGGCTATGCTCCAGTAACTCTGCAACAGCTAAGAGGAGAAGGGCTATCACATAGCACAGCCACATTTACATGATCTTTCAACTGAAGCAATGAGAGCAACTTAACTATGATTTTATACTATTATAAGAAAGATGGAAAATCAGAAAAATAAAATTCAACTACTGGCAGGAAACACGATCTTTTGCACAATTAATAGTTATATATTACTCACAGTCCCAAGGCAATGTCTCCCTTTTACAGCTCTTACAAAAATAACTAATAATTCATAAAAAGGTAAAATAAAATGCAAGCAAAGAATGTCAGCATCCTAGTCTGCATTATTTCAAAAGGGTGTTGGAAATACCAACATTACAGCACCCCTAAATCACAATACTCTGGACTGCCAAAGTAATGATAGAATCCCTCCGACAGGGAGCAAGGAAACCAAACAAGCAAGCTAGCCCCTATTATGTACAATCTAAGAAAAGCAACTGGATACCATCATTCACTTTGGGCTAATTTATCTAGACATACAGACACTCAAGGACATCATGCTGAATTCTGGAAAACATTTTCCACCAAAGGTATGTTTAGTTGCTCTACATCTACTAAATACCTTCTAAAAGCCATGTCTGCTAGGAACGCCTTCAATTTCTAATATATCCTAACTCCCTTCTTTTTGCATTGTCACCAACTTTTAGGCTCTACACTTTCCTTAATTATTAACATGTCAATGAGGCTAATTGAAAATTACCATATTAATGATTGTACCTTTAAACTGTCAGTGATTTTAGACAATTTCAGACATTAGAATATGAGTTTCAAAAATTCTTACTTGATTTTCATATTGATAAATACTTTTTTCTCCAAAACCTTGCAAGGAAAATAAAAACCAAAAGAAATAAAACCCCAAACTGCTCAAATAGCTTCACTGATTTTTAAATCATCCAGAGATGAATCTCAAGCAAAAGACCACTTTTATTATGCTGCCCATAGTCTGCCTCTGTAAAGCGGCCAAAATTGTTTCTCTGCCTTTTTTTTTTACTGTAATATTTGTATGGTCTCAAATCATCCTTTCAAGAAGAATCATGTGCTCATTGAATGGCTTGGGTTGGAGTGGACCATAAAGATCATCAAGTTTTAACACCCCTGCCATGGGTAGCACGCCCTTCACTGGATCAGGTTGCTCAGAGCTCCATCCAGCCTGGCTTTGAACACTGCCAGGGATGGAGTATTCACAGCTTGACTGGACAACCTGCTCAGCATCCTCACAGAACAGAATTTCTTCCCAATATCTAATCTAAACCTGCCCTCTTTCAGTTTGAAGCCATCCCCCTTATCCTGTCACTACATGCTCTTGTAAAAAGTCCTTCTCCATCTTTCTGGTAGGCTGCCTTCAGGTACCAGAAGGCTGCAATTAAGTCACTCCAAAGCTCTCCCTTTTCCAACCTTTCCTCATAGGTGAGGTATTCCATTCCCCTCTATTCCTCTTGTTGACCTCCTCTGGACTCGCTCCAACATCTCCATGTCCTTCCCGTGCTGGGACCCCAGAGCTGGATGCAGCACTGCAGGTGGGGTCTCAGCAGAGCAGAGCAGAGGGGCAGAATCCCCTCCCTGGCCCTGCTGGCCGCGCTGCTTTGGATGCAGCCCAGGACACGTTTGGCTCTCTGGGCTCTGAGTGCCCATGGCTGGGTCATGTCCAGCCTCTCACCCACCAGCACCCCCAAGTCCTTCTGGGCAGGGCTGCTCTGAGCTGTCCATCCCCCAGCCTGTGTTGATACCAGGATTGCTCTGACCCAGGTGAAGCACCTTGCACTTTGCCTTGGTAAACTTAATGAGATTCCCATGGGCTCCCTCCTAGAACTTGTCCATGTGCCTCTGGCATCCTGTTCCTCAGGTGTAGCAACTGTACCACTTCACTTGGTATCATCTGCAAATTTGCAGAGGGTGCATTTGATCCCTCTGTCTATGTCATTAATTAAGCTATTAAATAACACTAGTGCCTGAGGGACACCACTTTGTCACTGATGTCCATCAGGACTCTCAGACACTGAACACCACCCTCTGGATGTGGCCATCCAAACACTTTCTTACCCATCTAACATTCCACTCATCAAATCCATCTCTCCAATTAGACAGAAGGGGAAGCAAAACAGGGAGAGCAGGAGGGCAGGATGAAGAGGGCCCAAAAAGGCAGGGGAATTCTACTTGTTCCCTTATCCCATTTCACCCCTGGATCCCATCTGATCCCCACACTGCACTTCATCCCAGTCTGCCCCCTTGTGTTGGTATTTCCATTACCCCAGCCTCCTCCCCTTATACCAGCTTCTCCCACTTGTGGTGAACTGTGTCAAAGACTTTACAGAAGTCCAGAAAAATGACATCTGAAACCCTTTCCCTGTCCACATATGCATCACTCCATCATAGAAAGCCACTAGCTTGGTCAGACAGGATTTGCCGTTCCTGCAAGCATGATGGCTGCTCCAAACCACTTTCCCGTCCCCCACATGCCTTAGCACAGCCTCCAGGAGGATCTGTTCCATCATCTTCCCAGGCACAGAGGTGAGGCTGACAGGTCAGTAGTTCCCAGGGTCTTCCTTTTGTCTCTTCTTGAAGATGGACACCATGTTTTCCATTTTCCAGTCACCTGGGACTTGCCCTGACTGCCCTGACTTTTCAAATGTCATGGAGAGTGGGTTGGCAACTACACCAGGACTCTGGGATGCATCTCCTTCAGGCTCCTCAGGTGGTCACACACTTCTCTTACAGCAGGAGGGACTTTGCTCTACCAGTCCTCACCCTGTTATCCATCCAGTCAAGAGGTGTGGGAAGAGTTTCCCATCCACGACTGAGACAAAAGCTGTTAAGCTGTTAAGTACTCAGCCTTCTCTTTGTCTGTTAACAGTTTTCCAGTGTTGTTTATCAGAGGGGGTACTCCTTCTTTGACCTTCCTTTCCTGGTTAACATACCTTTAGAAGCCCTTCCCATTATTCTTTGTGTCCCTTGCCAGCTTCAGTTCCAGTTTTGTTGTCTTGGCCTTCCTCACCCCCTCCTTACACAGCTGTGCTTCATCTCTAAACAGTTCCTAGGTCACTTGTCCCAGTTTCCACTGCCTGTGCATTTGCTTCTTTCCCTCAATTTTCACCAGCAAGTTCCTACTCAGCCATGCCTGTCTCTTGCCCTCCGTGTCTGATTCCTTGCTCCTGGGGATTGCCAGTTCTTACACTCTATGGCAGAGCTCCTCAAAGATCTGTCAGCTCTCTTCTACTCCCTTGTCCCTGAGGGCAGTCTGTCAAGGGATCCCACTGACTAGGTTCCCAAAGGACTGGAAGCTGCTTTCCTAAAGTTCAAGAGCCAACTTTTACTCCTTACCCAACCCATATCCCTCAGGACTGCACACTCCACCAGGGCATGATCCCTGCTGCCCAGGCTGCCTCCAGTCTTGGGTGTCCCAGTTAGCTCACCGGCACTGGTGACCAACAGATCCTGGAACACATTCCCTCTGGCAGGGCTGTCTATCACCTGGTCAGGAAGTTATCCTCCATGCATTCCAGGAGTCTCCTGGATTGCCTACAGCCCTCTGAGCTACTTTCCCAACAGCTGCTAGGGTGGCTGAGTTCCTCCCACAGGACAAGACCCTGCGGGCACAACACCTCCTGTGGCTGGAGCCAAGGTTTTGTCAGTGGCCTGCCCTTGGTCAGGCGGCTGTAGCAGACCCCAGCCACAGGCTTTCCACCTGCTCACAGATATAAGCTGTGAATCTAGGTATGATCAAAATCTTCCGTAGTACTAAATTATCAATATTTTAATACTTTTATACCCCTTAGATTTTTCTATGGTTTTCTTAAAACAGAATCAACTAGAGAGAATTACAGTTACTCTATATCAATAAAAAGTATTGCTCTTTGAGCATAAAATGACTATATGATAAAAAGGAACCAGAATTGGGCCTTAACGTGGAGTTCATGAACAGCAGAAAACTCCAGTAATTCCATACCAGACTAATCAAGAACTTTCAAAATGGAGCGTGCACCTGTTCTGTGTAACTGGGGAACATTGAGACAGCTTGCATTTTGCATAAATAATAGAGCCTAAAGCTTTGTATCACAATAACACCTGGTTTTATTTGAGATTTGGCATCTTTGCCTTTTTCTTCTGCTGAGCATAATGAATCACACGAATAATCCAATGAAAATATTAGTAAAATCTTTTAAAACAGCACATAAGAAAGAAGTTCAGTAGCAACAAAATGGGAATATTCCCATGATTAAGTTAGTTTTTAAAAAAGCATTAAAAAAGGGCTAAAGTCAGTCACGTAATTATGGGATACAAACCTTGGTATAAATTCAGAAGTATACATTCTCCCCCAGAAGGTCTGCTTCATTAGATCATTAGAGGACTACAAAAAGGGCTTTAACAGATACTAAGGAAAATTTTTTTTGCAATAATACTAACAGAAAATTCCTGCACTTAAACTGGTGAAATTCACATTTGTGCATGGGAGACCTCAAAATTTTCTATCCTTTTGTCCTGTGTATGCTTCTATGAGGTGAAAAGCAGATGGTCTGGTGGCTGATGCATATGTGAGACTTTCATGAAGCAGCATGAAACACTTAGTCATTAGGTGTCATTTTCAAGGAAAAGGCACTCTCCCAATACAAACCCAAGTAATTTACTTCAATTTTGTGATTCCATTCTTTCACTGACCACTAAACTGCAAAGTCTGAGGACTGCACTTTGGGACATGGTTTAGTGGTGGCCTCGGCAGCGTTAGGTTTGCAGCTGGACTCAATGATCTTTTCCAACCTCAATGATTCTTTGATTCTATGATTACCTGTAGTAGTTTAGGAGTTAGAAAAACAGAGTAAGGTGTCAGCCTCACCTTGCATCCTAATTATGAATTTGAAATAGTGGACATTGCTCAGAGGGATTAATATAGATTTTGGCATTGAGTCTAAATGACTTCAAAGAAGTTCCTACAAATGGTTTCTAGTATATTATTTTGATTTTTGGCACACAGCCAGCACTCTGGAGACCTCTAAAGTGAAAACATACTGAACTCTACTGGCCATAACGTATAATCTTACAGTTAGGTTTATACTGTAACAACTCCTGCATATTGGTTCCTTTCAACAGAAACATCTAGCTCAAATTCTTCCCCAGAAAAGGAAATCAGGTGTCAGGATAACTGTATAATATAATCAAAACACTTCTACACAGTATTACCCACAAGCCAATGTGCATTCTGCCTTTACTACACTATATTTGCAATCTACTACAGGTATTTATGAATGCCAAAATGTAAACTACATCTTTGCCACCTTCATACAACTATATCTGAATCCCATTCACTACATTGTTGTTGAAGAATGCAACATGTTATTTTGGCTTTTATCAGGATGATCCTAATGCACAGTAGACCCCTCACAAGGGCAAAAACCTGAAATAAGCACTGAACTCACTGCACATAGACATCTGCATCAGCACTTTCTCAATGCAGAAGAATCTCTGTGTGTACCACACTACATCTCCTATACATGATACTGATGTGCCAATTTTCTTCAAGTTTTATTTAATTACACACATAATATTTTAACCTAAACAAATCCATAGTCCTTAGACTGCAAAAAAATTACAGCTGGCCTGAGGCCATGCTAACATATAGTTTTTCTGTGTTTTGTTTTCCTTAAGCTTTGGTTTTCATCCTTAAAAAGCATGAAAAAAAATCATGCACTACAATTAGTAGTCTGTTAAGCAATGAAGAGATTTATTTATAACCAATTACTTTCAGTTCATTTGTTTAAATTTAAAAGCACATTTTTATTTTTTTGACTCAGAAACAAAATCTGTGGTGTCAAATGACATATTCATCCTTCACAAGGACCTTTATTCTCACACTCATAAGAAGATCACCACTTGATCCCATCCACACTGCTCAGAGCAATGTAAGCAACACCAAGGACAGCATGCTGCAGTCAAAAACCTCACCCTACAGATGTCTCTAATGAAGGCTCCACTGTACATACACAGACACTGAACGTATCCAGTAGCTGTGGCCATGGTTAAGACCCTTAATTATGTTGATGACTGATAGCAAATTAGGTAGGTAACTTTTTCTCATCTACTTTTGAAATTATCTTGGTACTACTAATGTAGAGTATTACTGCTACTATTGTCTAAGACTGCCACAGATTGTTACCTTACTGAGCATAAATGCAGCAGCAGGAAGACTGTAACAATGACTATTTATTAAAATTTAGTCCATTTAAAAACATCTTTTAGTACACAAATGTATTTCATAGTAGTTCAGATTTATGATTCACGTAGCAAGCACACATTCTAATGCTGCTGGAGTTACAAAGGTCCTTCAGTGTAAACATTAGAATGATTTTTGTACATTTTTTCATAAAACATTCCAAAGTAATAATAGTAAAGTATTACACAAACCTCCTTTTGCAGTCATGAATTCCTAAACTGCACTATGCAACTGAAAGATCTTTTTTAGAATTCTTAAAAATGTGCCTTTCCCCCATTCTTCTATCATCTTCAAATCAAGAACATAGATGCCAGAGACTAGAAACAACAAGCAACACTTGCAACCATATAAAGATGGAAATGTTTCTTAACGGAAGTGAACAAAAGTTAAAAATGAAAATTTTTATCAACTGCACAGAAACCAATATTAAGTACTAACATTCTAGAACTACTTTTTTAGTCTTAGTATGCCAAGGCCCTGTTCACGAAGCCATTAGGAGAAAAGCATGTAAAAATAAGGTGGAAGTCCGGACTAAAGCAAGCTTTTAAAAACTCATCTCTCTGATGACACAGTGTTTAATCATAGCACTGTTCAACAGCCTTTTAAAGAGTCTTCTTTCTGTCTCTCCAATGGCCTCCAGGGTCTATGGCACAAGAGGGCTGAATACATTTCCAAATCATTCTGATTTGAGAACACAATGGCACATTGCTTACCAACCTTTTTAAAAACAATTTCAACACGTTTGGAGGTGCATAATGGTGGGTATCCCCCTTCCTGCAACTGTTAGCAAGAACTTTTAGAGCACATTAAAATGCATCTGCATTGACATAATTTGAAAGATTCCAAGTCACCCTATTTTAACAGCTGCAATGTCCTTGAATTTACTTACCTTGTACTGCTAGCCTACAAGTCATGTGGCAACATACTACTAGTGCCCAACAGGGAAGATATGGCCTAGCAGCAGTAACATCTCTCCACTGGTGGAGTTAGCCCCATGCTTAGCTTTTACCTTCAATGACCCAATATTTATTTTTTTGAAAAAGTTTTATTCTTAACATTTTTGCATAAAAATATCAGTATTATAATTTGAACACCAGGTGCTTCATTCCATGTCATGGTGACTCTTCAAGTAAAAGTGACAAGATGCAGTCCTACATGCATCAACCAAAACCTGGTTATTTACTTTTTCAAGTATGCCAAGCTAAAAGAAATTAAAAATTTCAGAGATCAAGACATTTTATTAGTTAAAAAGTATTTACTTCTATTTGCATCTATATTTAACAAGTAGAATTTAATTTCAAGGCTTACAGAGTCTCTGGATAGTTAAATATATGTGGAACTGGAATGGCATAATTTAAAATGATAAAGAACCCCTATGGTTTTTGAGAGTCATTCCTCAGTACAAAAATCCAATGCAATAATCAGTCATTTAAAAAA